>NW_019397200.1:2193-93659 GCF_000591075.1 Eurytemora carolleeae
GGGAGAGTATGGGGGATGTGTAAAGCAATAAATTTTCATGAATTTAATATTTGAAAGGGTGATAGCAATAAAATTCAACGGCTGTGTGAGTTAGCTAAAAACCTTTAAAAACATTTCAAATTGAGAGCTGATTGTTTTGATCTAGAATTGAAACTCAGCCTAGTTAGTTTTATTATTGTTGAGAAATAGATTCAAAATAAAAACTAACTACTCAGCTAATTCAATATTGCAAGATTGAAGAGATGATTCATATTGCAAAATTATATAAGCTGAAACCCCCACCTGGTTCTAATGAAACGTTATAAATGATATTTAGAGTGTGCAGTTCAAATTAAAATAAGAAAATTTGTCGCACGTTAATATCTACGTTTATTAGATTATGCACGAGTAAAGATAGATCCATTAAATATATTTTAAAATTAAACTAAAATGTGTTAAATGATGAAATATCTACTCATGCCCAGTACTAGAATTGTTAAACATTTTATTAAAAAGTTATCAAAATAGTGTTTGAACAATGAAAAGTCTAGGGGGATGGATATCTAAACTTTAGTAGAAATATTAGAGTAATTAGATAGATATGCGGCATGCTTAGCTATATTGAATATTTGAATTCTAAAATGAATTGAATTTAATATTTGAAGTATAGCTAGAATGACTGTTGAAATGTGCCGAATTGGAAAACAAAGCAATCGAGCTAAACCCATAATAATAAATAATGGGGCCAGACTTGGCTTTGCATCGAACCCAGGGTTGAAAAGGGTTAATGCCTTTCCCCCCCCCCCCTTGGATACATGTGCATAACAGAGGTGCGTCATCTTCTCCGCCAATAGGATGAAGGTTGACGCCTAATACTGTTTGAGCCAAAGCACACCAAGAAAATGGGAAAGATTACTCATTCTGATTCTAACCAGGATAATTGATCTCCCCTTTTATGGGTTCAAATATTCGGTTAAGGGGGATGAATTGTAAAACTCTAGGGTAAACCTTTAACCTTAGTGTTTAAAACTTCCTCCCCCCCTCTCCAAACCCTTAAAAACTCATAACTAATGGATAGAAGGTTATGACTCACCCATTTTTCAAATGAGTTAAAAAGGGTTCTTGTTTTCATATCTTCTATTGAAGCCAAAACAAGTTGATGCTTTTAGACAACAATGAAAACAAAGCGAGAATAATTTGCAGAAATGCAACCTGCAGCTAGCTAGGTTTAAAACTCATAAACAAAATTAAAGTTTAGAGTTGGAAAATACCTAGTATTGTATGCAACCCTAGTTGATGTAATCCCACTCTACAGGCAGTAGCAAACCTCCATATAATACAAATGGAGGACCTGCTACAGCTGGAGAGAGAGGTGATGCTCGGAATGGAGCAGAAAGCGATCGGAAGGTTCAGAATGGAGGCAACAGACGTTCCTCAGTTCAGAGAACCCAGAATCCCTTTGCTCCAATCTCTAGTAACAGGATGTCCGGGAATAAAGATAAACATTTACTAAAATACCTCTTTGAAGCATGGTTCAGAGTGTAAAAAAATCTACATTTTACACTTATCCTAGAACTAAGCCAAGAGTTGTTTACTTTTCCCGAAATAAATCTTGGTTTAATAATTCATTTAAGTTACTAAGCACGTGTTACTTGAGTTTATATATATTTATTGGAATTAAATTGAAATTCTAAAATGTATCATATCTGTTTGTACGAATTATGTCAAACGGTCTAAAAAAACTATTAAGACGTCGCTTAAATGACAATAATGAGCCCTTTAGTTAAGATTTACACTAATCTGATTAATTTGTAGAAAAAATTATTCACAGATTAAGTAATTTTGTGGTTTATTGAAATCACCACAATATCGAAGTTAACTCTATCAAATTCAAAAGAATTTGAGAATTGCTCATTTCTTTGGTTGTATAAACCATTGGAATTAATTGTCTCCTTGGTTTTTCGGAATCATTGATAATAACTTGATGTGTTCTTAGGAATCATCAAGTATAAATAAGGAACTGAGTTTTGCAGCGATCTGAAATTTTCTAGTCTCTATGTCTTTGAAACCTGGTGGTGTAAGCCTTTGATATTTCAAATTTAGTTTTTTTTTGATTAAGCAGAATTGTAATTTGAAATACGAAGATCCGCAACATCAGGTTGCACAGATGGGGGATTATAATTTTTGGAGTTTGTGTTAAGAACGCATTTCCTTTGTGAGTTCCAAGGAATTCATAGACAATTATATTCGCAATATTAAAGGGAATGTTGACTGAAATTAATCAACTAAGCCTGAAATATTTTATCTACAAGGTTTTGAGTTCAAAGAATTCAGAACACTTGGGAATACGCAAATAACAAAAACTTCAGAGTTCTTAAGAATTCTCGAGTTAAGTTTAAACTTGCACATAGTCCAGCAATACAAAAGTAAGGAATTGATTAATTAGTATCAATTGCTGAAATTTGATATGCATGGAAATGATGATCTCAATCCCCAAGGTGTTGGAACTCCTGCTGAAACTGAAGAGAATAGTCCTCAGCCAACTCATGGGTTACAATAGCCTAGGAAAGGGCTCCAAAGGCCAGAGGTCGGGGGGATGACCTCGAGGTCAGATAGGAATGAGCTAAGTTCCACCCTAAGAACAGTAGCAAATCTTCAAACGGTATATAACCATAATGAGAATCTGCATCTGCTAGGGAAGAGACCAGTGCTCAAACCAGAGCTGAGAGTAACCGGCGGGTTCAGGATGGAGGTGAAATAAAACCTCCAACCTCCAACCCATAAGCCTTTCCAGCTCCAGCCCAGGACACCCCTGATCAAAGGAGGGAAAATCTTAATCCTGGATGACCGGAACCCTTGAAAATGAGAGGTCAGCCCAAAATACTAAACAACAAATACGAACCATGTACATTGTACAAGCAAAACTTTAGCTAACCAAAAGTACATGTGTTTTACTTGATTTAGTATGGGAAGAGTTTGGAGAGTCCTATTTCAATTAAACCATATGTAATATGTTCTTTAAGTAATAGTTTAAATCTTGGAGAACACTTTTACAAAAGTAAAAAGCGGATTTAAAACTTGAAGGTTAACAAGTTACCTTTGAAATTAATAATCAACGCTTGGAATTAGTTGATAGGAATAAACCTCTAATTAAAAACTCTAAAGATCAACGATTTATTAGTGTAATGGAAACGGATTAAGAGCGTAGAGACTTAATTTTATCTGCCTCTGAGTCTAATCCTAATAATATTGAAGTTGGAGACACTGCATTCTCAGTAGAAATAATACAAAAACACATTGACATTTGTTGAAGTTTTTACTAAAAGGAATTCAGAAATTGGATTTTTTTAGTGCAAAGGAAAAATGCATTTACGAATCCAAACCTACTTTTGCCTTTGAATGGTATGTTTAAGTGGGATAAAAACAAAATTTTGACCCTTTATTAAACATGGGGGATAAGATGCAATTTTTCAATCAAAAACAAGAATTGGAAGAGCGTATCCAAGTCCTAAAAATTGTTCAAAGGCAGAAATTAACACACTAAGCCATAAACCTACACAGGAATTGTTTACAGATAAAGTTAAAAAAAGACGAGCTTTTCTTAAAGAACAATTAAGTGTCAAGGATATGATAATAGATCAAGATCAATAAGGAAAAGTAATAGATCTGTTAATGAGATATTTCGATGCTACCTGGGGCATCTTGTAAGCTACCAAAGGGTTGAAATGATTCCTGAGTGTACATTCCTTAGATCCATCTTTGGCCTCTTACTAAAACAGGCAAAGAGTTAATCAGGAATTAACAGGTCTTGGACTCAAACCCAGATGAAACTGCCAGGATAAATCATTTAACAGAGTTATTTCTGAGTAAACCAATTAGTCATTACCCAGATTACAACTCTAAAGAACCATTCATTTTGGACACTGATTAGAGAAAATTAGCACAGGTGTAGGGCAGGAAAGCGAGATTCATAGGCTATTCTAACAAGTCTCTCAATTCCGCCCAGCGCCAGTATTATGCCTGTAAGGGAGAACTGCTTGCAATAATCCTAAAACTAAGGAAATTTGAGCATATTCTCCGGGCAAGAAATTCCTGATCAGGATGAATCCATGAGCTTTTACCTTCTAACCAAGATTGAAAGGGTTCAGAAGGATATTTGCACGATGGTTAGTGTATTTGTCATCATTGGACTTTGACATTTTGCATAGGCCATTTGACTCTTCTGATCAGATACTTGGTGCTAACTGCAAAGTCTTGGGCTATCCCGGGGATAAGATGGCCAAAGATGCTGCTTTCTTTGCTAGCTAGACAAATGCCATTCACTCCCATCAAGGGACTGTGCTCCCAGCTCTATGCAGAAGAGTTGGTAGAACATGCACATGCAGGTTGACCTTGGAAAAGTTGCAAACCAGAGCATATTTCCAAGGGATGAATGATGTTGGTTATAAATAACTGCGTGCCATGCAATCAGTAAAATAACACTGTTCCTCCTGCCAAGAATAAAAGCACAGCACCATGGGCTACTAGGATACCTATTCCAATAAGTTACCTGGACACAGTAAGTCCATTGACTTCATGTGAATACAAGGGATGTGTGTACAACATACACATACCTTCCAGGATGGATAGGTACCTCATTGCTGTCCTAGTACCAAACTTGGAAACATGTACTCTGTTAAGTACTCTAATTGACAAGTTTTTCTGATACACCGGCTGCCAGAGACAATGATGGGTCATCTCTGATGTGCCACTTGTCTTAAATCGCTTGTAAACAAATGAGAGTCATGATGGTACAAACACCTACATACTGCCCCCAGGGAAATAGGGTTAAAACAGCTCATTGAACCTCAGAACAAATTCAGAGGTCAGATGACAGCTCTAACCTCAATTACTGGGGCAGAGGTGAAAGGTGCAAAAATGATTGAGATTAATATATCCAGGAACAAGAGTTCTCCAGACTATGCATTATACAATGTTTGGTAGAAACCCTGGATATGTTCTGTCCAGACAACCATATGCAAGGAATTATGTCATGGACAAGTCTCACTCTCAATCTGTTAAACCATCTTAACAAATACATGAGGAAATGGCTAAGCATGAGAAATTATGCTTACCAATATCAACAGAGATTTAAACACCTCAGGGAAGTAAGAGAATATCAATTAGAGATATTGTGTATTACATGTCCCCTAAAGGTGTATTTAATTGGTCCAGGGAACTTTATTAAGATGGACAGGTCCTTACAAGTGACCCATGTTCCTTCTGAATCCTTATCTGTAAATTGACCCTACCGGAAGATAGGTTATCAATAGACGTGAATTACATGTCCTGACCCGCAAGCTATAGAAAAGGTCAATTTAAACCATTCTAGCTTAGGCAGTGAACAGATAAACCTGGACCAACTAACCCATAGAAGAGCCGAGTATAAGGAGGCTAGTGTTCCATAAAACCTAACCCACTTAACTCGGGCTGACCCAAGGCTAGATCAGCCCAAGGAAATCTCTATAGAGTATGTTCTTATGAGGGAGCAAGAGGTACCTGAACCCTTGACCCCTCAGGGAAATATATTTCTTAACATAGCTCCTTAAAGCTCCTTAAAAGGTTTATTAATTGTGCAACCCAGCATGATTAAAATGGAAGCTGACCCTGAAGGAAGCCACTCAGAGCAGGGCAACCTTAACAGAGGTCCCAGCCTCCAATAGCAAAGTAAAGTTTCTTCAAGCTAAAGAATACCTTTTAATAGAGCAAAGATGAAACTGTTTGTTAGTCCCTAAGAAATAACTGGGATTGAATTGATTAAGTTCTCTGGGAGCACTGGAACAAAAACCTTGATCAATTCCATGGAATTATCAGGTAAACATTTATCCAGTTCTTAGAATCCAGTGGATAGATAGGTCTAAGAATTGTATAGACAAATCTACTGATTGGGCCTGAGAATAAATAAATGATAGGAATTCTATTCCATAGAGTCAATAGTCCTAGTTCCAGAATTTGTTGGCAAAGTTCCAAGGAATTTTCCAACCAAGTTCAATTAAATTTAGAATACCTGAGGATTAAATAATTTAAGAGAAATCACAGATTCTCTGGGACTTACAGATAAGAAGCTTTCTTAGTTCCTTAGAATTATTGGAAATATTATTTGTATAAATCCCTGGAATAACTGAATAATCATTTGCTTAGTTTCCAGGAGTTAACAGATATTGTCAGATTTCTTTTGTTAAACCTCAGAATTGTGTTCTAAACTCCAATGAATTGATAAATACACAGTCCTTGGTTCACGAAAGTTCCGTTATGAAGTTCAAATGAATTGATTAACAACAAGCCTTGTTTTGGAGATTGACACTGATTAGTTCTCATTAATTAGTAACCAGTCCCTAAACAGTTCTGCATAAACCATGAATTTTTTATAAATTAGCAAATAGCAAACCCAACCAGGAGGATAAATAAAGATGGTTCCTCACTGTTTGATATGAGCTGGTTTTACAGAACAGTTGATGACTAATCATTAACCAGATTGGGTTTTTTGATAATCGTTGATTAATAATAATCAACAGTCAATTAGTAAACCCAACCAAAGGATTATGTGTTGTTAGTTTTTCCAAATTAACATTATCAATCACTGATAACAAATTGTTCTCAAGGTACACTGAATTAATAGAACTCAGAGTATAAAAGAATAATAGAGTTGTCAGGGAGTTGATTAAGATCCTGGGTCTTCCGGAATTTAAGCTTAATGAATATATCTTTAATTTTCAGGAATTAACCAAGCAAGATTTTAGAGTTTTACAGAACTTACAGGATCTTAAGAAAAACCTTTCTTAATAGTTCCAAGGAATTATTAATTACTAGGGTTTCCCTAACTTTAGAATTATTGTTGAAAAGTTTAGCAAATTGTTTAACAATAAGTCTTAGACACAAGTCAATACCAATTAATCTTCAAGTTAATTAGAAGTTGATTACATGAGAATTTGTTCTTGGAGTATCCAGAATTAACAATGAAAATTTTGGGTACTGAAAGAATAAACTCATCACAGGGTTTTCAGGATTGCAGAGGTCTCAAGAGATCCTGCTCATGATCCTAAATTATGAGGTATAATTAGAGGGTTTATCCCTCCCTCAAGAAGATGGGATCCAAGCTTGATAGGATTGCAGAGGTCTCAAGAGATCCTGCTCATGATCCTAAATAGTGTCATTATGATACCTTTGATCTTGATCATGATCTTAACAAAGAAAAGGATCATGATCAATTGATCATTATTATTCATTTGATCTTGATCATGATCTTAACAAAGAAAAGATCATGATCAATTGATCATTATTATTCATTTGATCTTGATCATGATCTTAACAAAGAAAAGATCATGATCAATTGATCATTATTATTCATTTGATCTTAATCATGATCTTAACAAATAAAAGGATCATGATCAAAGGATCATTATTATTGAGAAGGTCCTTAGGGATCAGGATCATGATCTTAACAAATAAAAAGATCATGATCAACTACTAATCTGTTATGTTACTGTCATAATGTGATTGTACATGCATTTATAAAGATATGGGAATATCAGGTATCAGACCGCTCCAGGACTGGAACTTAAAGATATGACCTTGTCTATTTTTTTTGCATATACATTGTTAGTAGAAGATCAATGATGGATCAACCAAACATAACGAGTTGGTCCCGGAAAGATCAATATCTTTTACCTGAGCTAGGTTGTAGTATTCTTCGGAATATTGCATTTGTAGAATCATAAACAAAAATATGATTTGAATGTACATTGTACATTATTGGTCCCAGGGTTTACAAAGAATAAGAATGTCCAGGTTTGAAAGAACCGGATACAATTTCACGAGCTGGATTTTCAAACATGTACATGTACATGCATATACCATAAATTATAGTTCTCCGGAATTATGATAAATCAGAATTTAAGTTCTATAAATTTAAGATAAAATAATAACTACAAATTTATGGAATATAAATTTCAATACGGTATTATCTTATGAAAACGACGTGAATGTTAAATTCATGAGCAAACTATCAAAACATAAACTCATTGCAGCAACATGGCAAACAATTTAAAGTTTACCCATGTGTACAAAATGGTAATTTAATTTATTGTTCGCACTTCCAGACTGCAAACAACTAGTTTAATTATAGTTTGGTGCAATTTGATTAAAGTTTGCTGACTCTAAATAGATAATTAGGAAAATGACAAAGACGACGTTTCTCTTGTTTTTAATTGTTAAAAATGTATAAACAATTAAACAAATAAGAAAGAATGACGCTTTGAAATACACCGAGTATGATTGTAAAAACCTCAAAATTGGTTATTTACAAGAAATCTGAATGGTACATACCTAATAAAACCCAAAGGGTGCATGCCTAACAAATTACATGAAAACCCACAGGGGGATGTCATGAAAATGTCATAAAAACGGTATTCCAAAAATTTGGATCCCAAAATGTCAAAGGGATTAAATGCTCAAAGTGTCCAAATTTTTCTCTACCATAGCATGTAATTAAGGGCATTAGAGTCCAATGTTTACTGTGATGATGCAAAATAAACATTAATAGTGAACAACATGAATTTATGTCAGGATTAAAACCTGTCACTATAACAACGTCAGAAATTGACGTTGAAATCTCCTGGAGCAGGATCCATAGATCTTCAAAGTAATGTTGAATTAGGAAAATGTTGCATTGAGAATATGAAACGCTCTATGGGAATTGATACTGGAAAACTGGATTACTTTCAGTTAGCCAAAAGTACGGAGCTTAACTGTCAAAGAGATCCAACTAAAATCACAAGGGTCTCCTGAGTCTTATCTAGTTGATGAGAAACACAAAATTATGCTCAGGTAATTAGATAGACAAAGGAATGAAGAATGTGACATAACATACTTCACTACAGACATTCCTGAGTTGATGATAGTTCCAGAATCATAGGAAAATGCTGCTAAACTCTTGGAGATGTCAACGCACCCCTCTCCATCCAAATGTATTGGTCAGGGATCGCAGGAACATTATCCAAGAGATGCAATGCAGTACAGTGGAGGTTACCTCCAATCCTGGATACCAAAGACACAACAAATATTCTAAGGAATATTTGCCAATGTACTTAGGTGAGGAACCTGTGTACTTGAACACATCTAAGGCTGATAATAAGATAACTAATTCTTGATCTACTAGATTGTGATGAAGTATTACCATCTATATTGGAGGCCACCAATGGAAACTTGGTCCAAGACGCTGATCCAGTTCAATCCATATAATTCCAGTTGTCAAAACAAAACCTGAACAACTGGAGTACCATGTAGATGAACTAGATCATGTAGATGCTGTGGATGCTACAAATACTGNACATGGTATTATCTTATGAAAACGTCGTGAATGTTAAATTCATGAGCAAACTATCAAAACATAAACTCATTGCAGCAACATTTTGCAAGCAATTTGAAGTTTACCCATGTAATTATAGTTTTGTGCAAGTTGATTAAAGTTTGCTGACTCTAAATAGATACTTAGGAAAATGACAAAGACGACGTTTTTCTTATTTTAATTGTTACAAATGTATTAACAATTAAACAAATAAGAATGAATGACACTTTGAAAACACCAAACAATTGTAAGAAACCTCAAAAATTGGTTATTTACAAGAAATCTGAATGGTGCATACCTAATAAAAATGCCTATTTGTCTACCAAATTACATGAAAACCCAAAGGGGGATGTCATGAAAACGGTATTTCAAAACGGTATTTCAAAATTTACCGTAGCATGTAAGGGCATCAGAGTCCAATGTTTACTGTGATAATGCAAAATGAACATTAACAGTGAACAACATGAATTTATGTCAGGATTAAAACCTGTCACTATAACAACGTCAGAAATTGACGTTGAAATCTCCTGGAGCAGGATCCATAGATCTTCAAAGTAATGTTGAATAAGGAAAACGTTACATCGAGGATACGGAACGCTCTACGGGATAGATACTTACTTGATACTGGAAAACTGGATCACTGTCAGTTAGCCAAAAGCACAGAGCTTAACTGTCAAAGAGATCCAACTAAAATCACAAGGGTCTCCTGAGTCTTACATAGTTGATGAAAGACACAACATTATTCTCAGGTAATTAAAAAGACCAAGGAATGAAGAATGTGACACAACATACTTCACTACAGACATTCCTGAGTTGATGATAGTTCCAGAATCATAGCAAAATGCTGCTAAACTCTTGGAGATGTCAACGCACCCCTCTCCATCCAAATGTATTGGTCAGGGATCGCAGGAACATTATCCAAGAGATGCAATGCAGTACAGTGGAGGTTACCCCCCAATCCTGGATACCAAAGACACAACAAATGTTCTAAGGAATATTTGCCAATGTACTTAGATTGGATGAAGTATTACCATCTATATTGGAGGCCACCAATGGAAACTTGGTCCAAGACACTGATCCAGTTCAATCCATACAATTCCAGTTGTCAAAACAAAACCTGAACAACTGGAGTACCATGTAGATGAACTAGATCATGTAGATGCTGTGGATGCTACAAATACTGTGGAGACTGGAGATCTAGAGCAGAGTGATAGGGAGCAAGGATTGAGCAGAAAATCACCAGTTGTATGACCTGCAGAATGATTGTCTGAGACCACATCCAGCCCAGCAGAGAGCAGAGGCTCAGGTGAACTACTGAGGGACTCCTTGAACCTGGGGAATGTGGATTGGATTGGAAGCCCTGCCTGTTGGACTCCTTGGAAGAGTGGGACATTGTGCTGGTTGTGATGTGGTATTGTGCCTGATAGGGAAGCTGAGTAACATGGTCATGAGCGTATTCATGATATGCGGGGAGGAGTCACATGAACCAGGGCTAGTGGGCTCAACTCGCTCCTACTGACAGAGTTCAGGAGCAGCCTCATCTTAGCCCTCACTGAACAAGAGAGAGGAACCATGGTTGGACATCCTAATGGAAGTGAATGGAAGAGTTAAATCAAGATCCGACCTCTCTGGTGATGATGATGACTTAATCAGTTCAGCCATCCATGCATCAGGGGGATTTTGTTGTATTCCGGACTGAACCAGAAAAGGGTGAACAGTCCCTTAGATACAATGAGAGATCGGAGAGACCAGATTTGATCAGTACATCCCGGACCGCTGCAGCGTAGACACAAGTCAATATATATGACAGCGCATGAGGAGTTAGGCCCGCGGAATAGGACTAACCCGATCTGCAATGTCAACAGGTTACACACATGATAGATATAAACAGGTTTAAGTACTTGTATAAATCTTATTAAGTGTAGATTTCAGATACCAGTTCAATGCACGTTTTGTGGTTCCCAGATACCACAGAATCAATCTTTTTGTTATGTTATTTAACATTCCTTATGGAAGTTTTGGTTTTATTTATGTGCAGTCATATTTTGAAATGCACGATTTTCGATTTAAAGGGAGTGTTCGCGAAAAATGAAAGGGGGTATAGGCTTAATGCGATAAAAAAAGCGCTTTTGATCGCTACTAATCTTACTTCTATCTATTGCGTCTATAAGGAGAAAATTGTTAAAGACGTCTCATACCGAATAACATGGCGTCCATACAAATTGAGAAAATTGCAACATACGACTTAGACCGTAAAAAATCAATTTGATTTTTTAAAAATCATTCAGATATTACAACCTGTAGTCATAGATTATCTTTCGCCACATTTGTATATATTTGATATTTCATACTAGTTTTGATTTTGTTTTTTAAAATAATATTTAGCTTACAACTTGTTTTCGAACATTCCTGGAAAACATGAAAATGTCGTCTTCATTACCAAAAATCCTCGAAACAGGAATAAATGTTTTTATAAGTAACTCTCAGATCAGAACAATTGAAACATATTATGAAAAATCAACTAAGGTCTAAGTCGTATGTTGCATCTTTCTGAATTTGTATGGACACTACGTTCTTCGGTATTAATCGTTTTTAACAATTTTCTCCTTATAGACGCAACAGATAGAAGTAAGAGTAGTAGCGATCAAAAGCGCTTTTTTATCGCATTAAGCCTATACCCCCTTTCATTTTTCGCAAACACTCCCTTTAAGTGTTATAACCTAAATTTGTATTGGTCTTGTTTCCAGGTTTAATTCTCTGATATATATCCTAGCAAGGGAGCATGGTTACATGGATCTAAGGAAAGCAATCATTAATATTTAATTTTTTTCTATATTTTTATTGAATAAGAAGTATAACATTTTCAATCATTTTCGGGTAATGCAATGCATTTTAAAACCTTCATTTTTTGTGCAGTTTTAACTGTTTTCTGTATTATTTTTCTAGTTTATTATTTAATATTTTTCTTGTTTCCTTATTCTCTTATGTAAACATTTCTTGGTCTAAATGGTTGTGTAACAGACCTGTTCATAGAATAGACAGATTAACGAGTGGAATCGTTATTCTAGCAAAGGTACAAGTTCAATTTTTAAACAATGTGTGCGTAGTAAAGATGGAAACTATGCGTCTCCTTTACTAATAACAATGTTAGCTTATTTTTAAATGTTGCTTTCAAAGTCACCATTTTAATTTGTTCTCAAATTTCTACGGATGTTTCTGTAAAAATTGGTGCATTTTCATGTTTTTGGTGGTCCCCTTTGGACAGTGGACAATCCTTTAACAGTATAAAAAAGTTACCATCATTATGACGTACAGTATATGCTCTTTAATAAATGTTGTTAAAACTCAGCCAAGAAATTGTCAGACTAGTTTTAAGTTGGGCAAGACCCAATTTTTCTTCTTATTATACATTTTTTACCCAAGTGACTCTTTGATTCATAGGAGAACATTGCAGTGTTACTCTGGCAATGTGGATGCACAATTACACATTACATTCCAAAATCTAATTTTTTGGGTTAAGGTGATGATGGTGGAGATGTCCTATTTTATGAGGGTNCCCTGCCTTCGTTTTTGGTTCAAATCTTCCATTTTTTTGGCTGCACGCCTAATTTGAGTTTGAATTTCCTAAAATGAAATAAAATAAAAGTGGACACTAATGGCCTCTAATGACATTTAATGACCTCGATGACCTCAGGAAGTATACAGTAGCAGCAACGAATCCAGTGTTTGACCTTTTAATGATCTTTAACGACCTAAAGCGAGAAATTCAATAGCCAGCTGGTACGTTATGGGTCAACTTTGCACAGATTTTCATGCTGTATGTTGATTTAAAAGAAAATTGGGCATATGGAATTCTACGAGGTCAAAATGAATATTGCAATTACAATACATATTTTTGAGTTCAAATAAAAATTAGCGTTGTTTTGACTTCAAATAAAAATCAGCGTTCAACGACAATTCTAAGTTATATTTAAACATTGTTTAATTTTCCGGAGAGTAATACGTTTTGTGACCCCCCCCCCCCTCTTTGTTTGGGCTATTGACCTAAACAATTTGATTTTAAAATCTTGGTAAAAGTTCATGGTATAAAATATATATATTAATAAAAAATTAAATCTATTAATAACAAGTTTATCTTAGATTTTGCAATATTTTAGTCAAAAGTTGCTGCCGCTTCCGCAAAGAAACTGTTAGGAATATCTATTAAAAATATTTCAAAATAACACAAATTGAAACAATTATGCATCATATTTAACCATTTAAAGAACAAGTTTTGTTTGATCATTGTTTATACTTTTTGTTTTTAAAAGTTTATAAGTATAACTACGTTCTGCGACATTGACTGATGCTTTTTTTAATAGAGAGAAGTGACGTTGAAAAAGAGTATTTGGCTCTGGTGAGAGGAAGGTTTTCAACTACTAGCCTCACTCATACCAGCACACTCTCTTCACATAATATTTCTCATAATGTTTCAGCTCAGACGAAAAATTTAGTCTCTACTACAGAGTTTAAACTTGTTACATACTACCCAAAGTAGGCTACTTTTTGGGATTTTTATATGAAATTTACAGGGTTTGGGCAAAATGTGCGTTTTTTAGCCCGGAAAAATAAAATAACTAAATCTAATTTTTGAATGAACATTTCCAACAAAAATCTCATAAAATTCAAGTTAATTTACTTTATTTTTTTCATTCCGAATTATATTAGTTGGATTGTGTTTTCAATTGACAATCCCTTATTTTTAAATATTAAATTTAGTTTTTTTTTTCTCAAACATGTTAAAAGCGTCGACCCCTATTTCATTGAATGCTGGGTTGTCTGCTAATAATAATAATTTTAAATTCAGATATATCTTAAGTTGTTCAATTACAAGAAAAAAAATGTTAAGTTGAAAAGTTAAAGTTGAAAAGTTCACAAGCTTTAACCAGGTTTCTTGCATATTATGCACGTCCCTTTAAACATGGGAATTAAGAAGTCGTCATCATTTTTTTAAAGTTTACGAATGTCAAAGGGTTTTCTCACTTATGTGTACACGTTTTTTAGCTTTCCGAAATTTGGTCTGATGTTGTTGTATTTTTACCATTGAAGATCAAAGACGATCTACAGTCGTCACTTAATTCACATGTTTATGGGAAATTTTTGCACAAAATATTGCATGAATACAAAATTTAATTAATAATTTCTTCATATGAGTACAGGTAATTTTTGCATTTAATTTTGCAATGCCCATAAATTCAAAAAATTAAAATTTTTGTACTGCAGTATAGTGCATGAAAACAAAATTAAGTAATATTTGTTGCATGCCATAAAGTGCATAAATATGAAAGATTTTAATATTTGGACAGTATGGTCTGAATTAGTTTTAGTGATAAACAACTTCCATCTAACCCTGCTTCAGACTGGACTAATAATTAGTGAATGTGATTTTGATTAATTAATTTGTGAGTAACTCAGTTACTACTTGAGATTGATTGCCGGTAAACGGTATAATAGTCGGTATGGTGCGGTGACCTAAAACCTGAGAATTGGGCCCCATATTAGGCCTGCAGGTGTGAGCAACAATTGGGCTGGAGCCCAGCCTGTAATTCTGATTGGTTTAATTTTGAATTTATTCATCATTTTCTGGAATTGTTTCTCAAAATTTAGCTAAATAACAAAAAAGCTCAAAATAACCCAGTAGCAGGAAAATTAAAATATGCAATACCAAGAAATACCGAAATTTCGTGCAATTTTTACTTGCAACATAAGCAAATCTTTGCGCAATTTTTTAATGATTTTCGTGAAAACATCATTCTCAGCTAGTGCTGTGAGGGTAAGAGGGTGGGAACCTGTTTTCACAACTGTAATACTTGCTCTTAATCCCTTCTTATCTCCTAGTTGTTTCTCTGAACTTTCTGGTTGATTCTTTGGAACTAGATTAACTTTCTTACTGTCCTTGCTGTGCTTGTCTAACTGTGCATTTGTTCTGGATACAGCTGTGGAATTTACATATGCATCTGTCGTTTTATTTTTGAATTGCGTTTCTACAGTGGAATGGGTTGGCTTTCTCAAATAGTTTAAACTGCTTTGCTTTTCCTATTTTCCTTTTCTCTCCATCTTCATTTTCTTGTTGATTTTTCTCTACTTTGCTAACTTTGTTGGTTCTGCAATTTCTCTCCATTTATCTTGTTTTTCTTGTAACTCTTGATATTGATTTCGTTCTTCCAATTTTGTTTCCTCTCTAGGTATTTGTTTCTCTTTGTTTATACTTAGCATATTTATCGTCATGTAACGCTCTTGCTCTTAATGTGTCTCTTGAACTTGATGCTGCTCTTGATCTTGATGCTTCTCTTGACTCATGCTGTGCATAACAGATGGGCATTCTGCTAACTTCCGCCTGTCTTTAGCTATTTCCGCTGGATCCCCTTCTAAATCTGTTGCAAATGTTATCTTCATTTTTACTTCATTTTTTAGTGGGTATTCTACGTTCATCCTTTCTGATTTCTTCTTATGTATGACAAATTCTCAAAGATTTGTTTCCCGGTAATGTTTCGGATTTGAAGCCAAACCCAAGAATTTATCTAAAAACAGTTGACTACTTCCCCTTTCAACTTTTCATCCTGGTTTAAAAACCTGTTTTCATCTATCTTGAAGCTTTCTTTTGTAAGATAATCTGATTCTTGTACACAATTCATCATTTCTGCTGATGTTTCATTTCCATATTCATGTTTCTGCATGCATATAGCTAGTATACTGCCTGCTAAACTATGATTGAGTGTTCTTTTTTAAGTATTATTTCTTGACCTGCTTCTTGTTCTTCTGGTAGCATGTTTTTTCTAAAGCTCTAGTCTTCGGGTGTTCTTTCTCTGACTTTTGGTATGTGACTCATTTCTTGTTTTGAGCAAAACTTAGGCACTTCTTGTTGTACCACACTTCCCGTGCTGAGATTTACTTAACCTGCTAAAACACATCAGCCTACCAATATAAACCTGAGCTGAAAACTTTAGAATGGGATATCCTTAATCCTGATCGGATAATTAATCTGGAGATTAAAAATGAGAGGATAACAAGCAATATTTAATCTCGAGATTAAGAAAAAGAGTGGATTATGCATTAATCCCGATATCCACCATTCAAAAGTTTTCAGCTCTGATCTTCTGTACTCTCAACCAGAGCTTTATCTTCATCACTGAACATGGTTTCCACACTAGATAGATTAGGTCCTTTTTTCCTCAACTTTGTCTTCAGTGTTCCTCTGGATTTTTTACAATCTATCACTTCTTCTTGTATTTTCATGGGATTCTTCTGGTTTCCAGGGAACTCAGGATTTAAAATCCTTTTCTTTAAACTATCAAAATATTTCTTGAATCAGCATCCATATCATGGTTAATCTCATTCAATTCTTGGGTTTTCAAACATAGGTTGTTAGAGCTGTTCTTTGACAAAGCAACTGGTTTCCTGTTCTCACCTCTTGTTGCCCTGTTTAGATTTTTCTTTTTCCATTGCAGGAAATTCTTCTTTAAATTCTCATACCATTCCTGCCCTTCATGTCTGCACTCACCCTGCTCTTCCTGTCTGCAATTACTTAAAATCTGTTTTTCTTTTCTTGAATTATTGCAGGAAACTGGTTCCCTGTTAACATTTCCTGCTTCCAACATCTTATTTGCTCTCTTTGTGTTTTCTACTGTTTCAAAGCTGTATACATATATATATGTAGTTTTTAACTCATGTCTATCTGGAGATTGTTGGCATTCTACTACTGCTTTAATCTTGCTTTCCTGTTGTGGTTCTTAAAGCATAAAAAATCAGGCATGTTTTCTTCAACTCTGCATCATACAGTCCCATAAGCATTTCATCCTTGAATTATACCAGGTTCCTCTTGTCTGGAGCATATGCTTGTAACCATAGCTTTTCCTTATCAGTATAACATTCTCTGGTATCTTCACCACTTTCTTGTTTCCTATTTAGGTATTCCTGTTTCTGGTATAGCTTCCTCCTGTCAGCATAAGATCTTCTGGTCTCTTCCTCTTTTTTCTGTTTCCTGTCCAGGTATTCCTGTCCCTGGCTTTCATTATATTTTTGTTGTGAGAATCTTTTCATCATTTCTGCTACTCCCATTTGATAAAACAGTACAATCTCTCTTCTAGCTGCTCCTGTGATGCATGAAACCACTCTCCTTTAACATCTTTATCTGTGACTGTTTCCCTAAGTAAGTAAATGAGTTTCCAAGTTTTCGCACCATTCAAATATTATTTCTGGATTTCCATCATATTTGGGAGCCCTCTCAATGAAACCCTGTACTCTTTCTCTGATAATAGTTTCAACATCACACATCCCCTTGTATGTATCCTCAGTTGCTTCCCCTGTTTCCACTACTATATGTAGATGTTACATACGTTGTTATTATTTATCCATCTTCTTGTTCTGCTCCAATATTGTTTTTACTTCTTGAATCCTTTTTATGTTTTCCATTTTTCCTTTTTCTTTTTGTTTTGCAACTCCACTCTCTGCAACAGGGCTTCCAATCCCTGACGTTGAAGGTTTCTTGCAGTTTTCTTATGTCTGGTCTTCTGATATCTGATTCTTTATTAAAATTGTCCATTGTTATATTCTGGTACACTGTTCATTTTGGTAACACTCCCAACTTTTTGCTGCACTGATACTGTTCTTTTCTCCTGTTACCATTTAAAACAGGTCATCACTTGTACTTTTATTTCTTGAAGTCTGTGCCATTTAACTATGGTTCATTGATATTCGCCGCTGCTACCACTTTTGTAGTTAATTTCCTTACTCCAGAAGGGTTTCTTACATCCAGGCCTTATCTATCCAGGTACAACTCAATCTCACTTTACTATCAATGTGAAACACAAACACTGGGCATGATCTTGAGCTATCAATGTAAAACCAGACATGATCTCACATTCTATCAATGCTAAACCCTGGGCATGATCTTGACTATAATATCAATGCCAAACACTGGGCACAATCTCAACTTTTCTATCAATGCCAAACCTTGGGCACTATCTTAACTTTACTATCAATGCCTAACACTGGGCACAATCTCAACTATTCTATTAATGCCAAACCACTGGGCACGATCTTTGAGACTATCAATACAAAACACTGTGCATAATCTCAACTATTCTATCAATGCCAAACCACTGGGCATGATCTCAAAAACTCATCCGCTAAATGAGAAGCATTTACTTCTCGCACAGCTAAGTCTATTCCAACTAATTTATATTTGGGTTTCTATGTTACAAGTTAACGCTAATCAATGTAATTACAAGTTTTACATCGATATATTTATAACATAGTTAAGCTAATCATGTTACATAGTTACATACAGCAAAGTTAAGATAAATAAGGATATGGGTTTACATAACTATTTACAACGTAGATAATTAATAATGTACAACATAATTCAGGTTTCCAGATATAGTGGTACAGGATATCTATTACAATCTTACATAATTCTATCTGAGTTAGGTTGGCAAATAGAATATAAAATTTTCGTTAAGTGCTAAGGCATTTGTTTTGCAATAAAATTCATAGTTGTTTTATAAAGTTAACCAAAAGATTACTTATTTTTTAAAAACATAAAAATATCAACACCAGATACTTTTTTATCTAAAGATTAGATTTTCTTAACGCTACCTTTTGCTTAACTAGCATTGATTAACTTGTTTCATAAAGTACAATTTGCAGTATAGGGTGTCTCACAAAGATCATGGGAATTCAGTGACAAGTTGGATATCGTCTTTGTTATGAATTAGCATTGTGACACCTAATTTCAAAAGCCATAATATTATTATGTCTGCTAGATTTTTTTTTATGAAAAAGGTAAAAGACTGTAAAATGTGTTCATAATGTCTCCGTAAGATGAACAGTGAAGACGGACAAGTTTACTCTGTTAGTATACTGCGATTTTCTTGTTTTACTAAGTGCAACTGTATGCAGTTAAAACATAAACAAACAAATTGTGAAAATAGCAGACGAAACTCTTACAGACTACGGCTTTCTCACTATACTAAATCAAAAAAAAATTTAAAAAGACAATATCGAATTCGTCACTGAATTCCCATGTTTATACTTTTTTGTTGCTACAGATTTGGTGTCATCACGCATAAACATCGTGTAAAATCAGCAACATTGCGTGCGTAATGCAGAGATGGTGCTGTTTATCATTATTTTCAAAGACCTCAAAATTCTTACCAGTCTTCATATCTTTTAATCCTTGATGGATATATATATATATTGATTAAATTAGGGTTTTTTTTGAGGCCATAGAGAAATTCAAGTATTCCTGTACTTACATGTCCTCTATATCATCATATGTTTTGTCCTTAGTAGTTTGTATACTAGGTAGATAAACAGGAAGGCCAACTCAGATCTCTTTTTGGTAGACATCAGAGAGAGTTTAAGCAATCTTTCTTTAACATAAGCTCAAGTTCGGTTTTAGGAGTAAATTCTATCTCATTTAAAAGACTCACTCTTTTCAAAATTAACTGTGATTGTTAGTTTTATTAATTCTTGCCTTACTTTTAAATTTTTGATACTAACTTTACTTTTGTTTGTTTTAGATCCAATACCTCATTAGTTGATTGCCGACCAATAACAGGCAGAACTCATCAAATAAGGTTTATTTTTTAATAATTTTAATATTTAGTGAATAGATTACAAAGATAAAATTCAGTTAAAATAAGAAATTTTCAGAAAAGTTATTCTATTTTATGATGCTACTAATAGTGTGTATTTTAGATTGCACCTGAAGGAATTGGGATTTTTAATAGTGAATGATCTTTTGTACGGAGATAGACCACTTCATCTGAAGAAAATAAGCGAACAGCTAGAATTGCGGAGAGAGACCTTCACAAAACGAAAAGCAAACGCTGTTGAAAATGTCTTAAAAAATTTCAATAATAATCTCTCCAAAAATAATGAAGCGCAAGTAAATTTTGCCGTCAGTGAGAAGTCTATTATGGAAAGATTCTCAAAGTTTCCTACTTGTGTGTTCTGTCAGGATCCCTCCCTAATAAGAGCAGATTTTGAGCTTGGCTCGATACAGGAAGAAGGATACATATGCTTGCATTCTAAACGGTATAAGTTGGGAAGTCAAGAATTTGTAGCTGAACTGCCAGAGTGGATTGATCATTCATTGTAGATTTCAATAGGATTGTTGAATATAATGAAAAAAGTTATATATGATATATATAAATATATTTGTATAACATAAAACATAAAACATGTACAAAATATGGTACTAGTTCTGTAAATAGATAAATTATTCAAAATCTTTACCAATCCCAACTTACAAGTTGAATTTTACGTTTAACTATTGACTGCAAAATGGTGGGATTATTGTTTAACTGTTTGCCTTTTTGTTTGGATCAAAAACTTGTGAACTATTAAATGGACAAATTTTTATTAATTTTTGTACGAAATCAAACATTTGTTTATTTGAACGAAATCTTGTAACATTTGTTTTTTTTGGACAAAATATTTGTTTCCCCGTTAATAAAGAGTTAAAAATGCAACTCTTCAATTCTTTGAACAGTTTAACATAGATATATTTAATTTTAAGGTCTAAATAATGTTTTTGTCTGGCAGGAAACTATAAGACTATAGGTCGCTCTACCCTGCCAATGAGTAGAATTGTGCCGGTAAAGTAGTCCCAGATGAAGTATAAGAACGGATGGTCGACCTCGAAAAATCTTTGTCTAAGGATTCCAACTTTACTTGTTTCTCCTTTGCCATGCACGCCCCACTCTTCAATCTCAATTTCGGCTCTGAAATAGAAAACATAAAACCAGGGAATAGGAATAAAACTTATTTAAAACTAGCTCGGCGTTGTCCGTGGAATGTTAAAAACATAACATTTATCTAGACTAAGTCTCACTAAGTCTCTTGGTTTTCCTAAAATATCATTCAATTTTGACCAGCCGGTTGGCCTGCTATAGCTAACACATTTCATATAAAGATATATATACATTTTTGTATTCAACTTCACAGTTTTAAATTTTGTTCGTTTTCTCACTGAACAATCGTTAAGTAAAATTGTTCGTTCAGAAAGATTGTTTTTTCCATAAAAAAAACACAATAGTTTATTTAAAATTTAGTTGGAAAAAACTCGTTAATTCAAAATCTTTCAAATATTCGTTCATTCTGTAAAAAACCTATCGTTCGTGCTAACGAATTAGAGTTCGTTCATGACTGATCAAGATCGAATGATATTAAATTGTTCGTTTAAAAAACGATAGTTTTTCATTTCTCTAAACGATCCAAGTCTATTTTTTCTTAATGACACCATCGTTCACGAAAAATTTTGTTCGTTCACAAAAACTATGCCCATCTAGTGATGTGGCCTCTCTACAGCAGACACGCTATCAGGAAGGTCCAAGGAACTATAAAGTTTATGACACAGCATTGGTTACAAATCTTGAAAAGAACGAGCTATAGTACAATATTGGTATCGGAACATTGAAGATTAGCTGGGTATAATAAAGAAACATTCCAAAATGTTTGTAGCTTAAGGACTGTTCTATCTTAAATATAGAGACTATCAAATTCTGTAATGGGAATGTCCTTGATTTTTCATAACTCAAAGATAAAAATTAGAAAACCATTTGTCCCGGATTTTTTAGGATATTCTATTAGGATTACTTAAAAGCTAACTATAGCTAATTTTTTATATATGCAATAATTGATGGCTCAATGGATATCGTTTTGGCAAAATCTGTTAATATGAGTTTATAAACTGAGTTTTCATACTAACCTATGACTGAAGGATGAAAGATGAAGGATGTTGAAATCTACCATATTTTCTAGATCCGCTAAAGCTGGGTTTAAGGCCTAAACATTTAAATTAATATTTAATTTTTAACTGACAAGATGGTTTGTATGGCTGACTAATGACTTATAATTATCCATCAAATTACAGAATACTTTATCTATATATAAATTTTGCTTGTCTGTCTGTCTGTTTGTTTGTTTGTTTGTTTGTATCCAATAAACGTCAAAACGGCTGAACCGATCGGGCCCAAATTTTTTGTGGGACATCTAGGGACTCCAGGGAAGGTTTATGAATCATCAAAATTTCAAATATTTGTCTCCATCAAAATTCGATCGTCATTAAATTTTTAAAAATTTTGAAAATCCGCGAAATTTTTGGTGAAAATCCGCGAATTATTTTTGTTTTGTTTTACGATGTACACAAAGAGAACATGTTCACAATTAATTTAGGAGATGGGCGCGAAGCGCCTTGAATTTCTAGTTTTTAGTAAATTTCATTTAATATCATATTTAAACTTCAAATCACGAGATATTACAAATAAGCAATCACAATTTACTGTGCAGTTTGCACCCGCCTTACCAGGGTAGGATTATTTGATTGGTTGGTCTTAGGTTAGTCAATAATAATAAATATAAAGGGTTGTTGAGTTCAAGGAGGGGGGGGGTCTCTAAATGTGGCAATAAGAACAAGGCAGGGCTTCCCGGAGAAAGGAGGGATATTTATTTCCCTATCAGCGGTCCCTGGGCAACTAAAGTTCTCAGGTTGGCAATTGTTTATAGGCTTGCCACAAGTTCTCCTCTAATCCATAGACGATAATATCAGAAATATCTATATTTCGATTTTGTAAATAAGTACGATTAACAATGATTATTAGTAGGGTTTGAATATTTAATGTTTAAGATAATTTTTTTTATTATGAAGTGTGCTTTCTAGTGAAAGGTTAGACGGGGATCAGAAACTTTGCGCTCAGTAGCCATGATATTCATACAACAAAAGCTGATTAGCCCACAAGCTCAACTATAAGCTTATATAAGCTCACCTGAACGACTCCCAGCTGACTGATTGTGTCTACAAGGTCTGATGTTTCCTCTATTCTAAACCTTGGTAATCTCACATTCACAACCTCAGTCTGAAAAATAAGAATATATATACACAAATTGTTTAGTGGCGATGGATAGTTTTTACTTAATTTAAAAAAACGATCGTTTTATCGTACAGAAAACGAAAAACGATAAGGTCTTTTTTAAAAGCAATGGTGTTTGAAAAATATCGTTTTTATATTAAAAAACAAAGAAGTATTTTTTAGTTTGTCGTTTCGTTAAAAAAGGTAAGTCGTTTTTAATTGTTGACGATCTTTAAGGACCGTTAACGACAACCCTTCATAATAATGACCGCACATTTGTTGACAGCCCTTCGTTAACGATCTGCCTTTGTAGAATACATCATTTTTGTTATAAAAACATTAACAAACCCAATAACAAATAAAATCAGACTTCCAGAAATGGCCTACCTCTATACTTCAAATTCAAGATGACTATTCTACAGGGTGTCCCAATAAACATGGGAATTCAGTGACGAATTCGATATCGTCTTTTTTAATAATTCTTTGGTTAAGAATAGTGATATCTGTAAGAGTTTCGTCTGCTATGTTCACATTTTGTTTGTTAATGTGTTGACTGCATACGGTTGTACATAGTAAAACAAGAAAATTGCAGTATACAAACAGAGTAAACATGTCCGTATTCACTGTTCATCTTGTGGAGACATTATAGACACATCTTTTACCCTTTTCATAAAATGAACTCTAGCAGACATAATAATATTAAGGCTTTTGAAATTAAGTATTACAATGCTAATTCATAACAAAGACGAAATCGAATTCGTCACTGAATTCCCATGTTTTTTGGGACACCCTGTAAGTAAAAAGTACAGCCTGGGGTTTACAATTAAAATTATCGATTTTTTCAAGAAAAAGTTAGTATTATTGTTTCGTTTTTTAAAGTTCAAAACGAATGGTTCATTTTGTTGTGGCCCATTGTTTTTTCTTAAAAGGATGCGAACATTTTTAGAAAAAAAACGAAAATTAATCGTTTTTTGATAGTTTTTGGAAAATAATACCAGCCCTATTAAAATTGTAAACCAAAAATTTAATTTTTGTCAGATTCTAAAAATAAACTAGTTAAATTGCTATTTCAAAAGAAAGTTGAAATTGTCCGTATTTAAAGAAGTGTAAAGTTATCCTAAATATACATATACTTAATCACATTAATCAAACCGTGTAACTGAATCATGGAAATTAACCCTATTCCTGCTGGGGGGGGGATCAATTTGAACCCCCCCCCCTGTAGTTTTTTTTACATAACTCAAAAAGTATTGGTCTGAGGCTGTTGAAATTTTCTGACTTTTCCTACATACCCATGAAGCCCTCCCTTTAGGCCTAAAATCGGGCTTTAATACTAACTGCCTGAGTCCTCAGGCACACTGCCTGAGTGACTGCTTTTTTTCTGTAACAAACTAAATCTTTGTTTTGACCCACTTCCAATTGTAAGATATTAATAAAATTTAGCTTTTTGGAAAGCCTTTCACATAAGGAAACGAACTGCACAAGTTTTGCGAGAAAAAAAATTGCAAATTTTTTGCAAACAACCTGTCAATGGAAATTTGCACATTTTTAGTTTTTCTTGATTAAAAATCAGGTTATTTAAAATTTTGCAAAAATCTTTGCATATTTTATGGCATGGTCAAGTGCTTTTCAAAAATGATAATTTTTCATTTTTTGAACAAATTTATTTTTGCAAACATTTTTACTATATAACTGGATTTTGCGATAAAAAATTCAATTTTTGCAAATTTGCAAATTTTTTTGCAGATTCTAAAAGTAGAGCACAAGAGCTTTCCAATGATGTATCATTTGTCATATTTGGACATCAAACATGGGATTTAGAGGATGGGGGGGGAAAATTGACCCCCCCCCCCCCAGCATATCCTGGTTTTCAAGTACCCCAGCAGAGATAGGGTTAATCCTTGAACAAGTTCCCATAGGTTAAACCGTGTAACTAAACCATGTTTTCAAGTTAAACCTCAAACTATAGATCAAATCATCCCGTAAGTTAAACAAAGTAACTAAACCATGTAAGAACTAAACTAGATCACGCAAGTTAAAGTGTGTAACAAAACCACTAATAGTTTATCCTTGTAACTTAAATAATCAGAAAACACTGAGGTCATTTTCGTCTATATGAAAACTATATAGCTTTTCTTACAAACTTTTCTTTTATCATAACTGAAAATTTTAAATAAAATCTTAAAAGACACAAGTTTACATTTTTTTTTCAAAAAACGAACGCCCAATAAACGAACATAAAATCTAAGGTTCGTTAGTTATTAAATCAAAAACGAAGCAAAAAACAATTGTTTTTTGGTCGCGTATGAAAACGATTAACAACCCTGTCCAGCAGACGTAACTTTATTGTAACCATTGAAATAAGGTGTTCAGCGTTAATTGTGAACAAAAATTATTTCGAATTCGTCATTCAATTCCCAGGTTTATTTGGACACCCTGTACCAAAATTATTATTTGATTCTCGTAATTTTCATAATTTGTATAGTAAAAAGGTTTCCAGCTGAACCTCTGAAGCAAACTATTGCGCGGAATTCCGCAATTTAGTGCGAAAATTAATTTTGCGGAAGCAAGCGCAATCGATGTGTAAAAAAATTCATGCAAAACTTGAGTTACAGCTGCAAATGCATCTGCTTATACAGTTACCATCCAGCATTAGAAGTTGTATGATATAATTAATAATTTCTCGGTTTTAAGGGGGGTACCAGTCCACATTCCCCCCCTGAGTAAAATTCATCAACCCCTTGAAAATTAAACACATCTCTATTTGCACAAAAAAAATGTTGCTTAAATGATAAGACCTTTTTAATACAAATTTAGCTCCAAAGGTTTCTTTAAATACCTATTGGTTTGGATTTAATAAATTTTTTGCAATACATGGCTAAATTAATATTTTCTAGCAATAAAAAGGGAGTGAGATGGTAAATTGCTTTATTTTGCAATATGTTTTGCAATAAGGAACATTTTGAAGCAGTATTTTAAAAACAAACGAATGCGAGAATTTTCGCGAAATTGTCGCATTTTTTCTGACGACATTCCGCATGGTTTTCGCTTCCTTTCGAAAAAAATGCGAAATTTCACAAAAAGTTTTCGAAATAAGAAAGAAAACTTTCGTGAAATATTGCATTTTTTTAACAAATTTTTCGTTTTTTCGTTTTTAGGGCTGAGCAACGGTAACAATTCTCATTTTTCATTCAAAAATGGTTTTATGTTATACATTCATAGCACAAATATTTTGTTTTTCTACTGCTTTAACAAAGATAAGTTTGGATTTAAAATTAACCTTAATAGGCCTAAACTAGTAAATAAATAAATATACCTTCAGAGTCCCCATTAGTTCCTTGACCAGTGTAGTATTAATATTAAGTTCCAGGCTTGCCACTCCTGGGTCCACTTGATCAGGCAAGATCAGAAACATAGACATTCGCCTGTTGTTTAATAATGTTAATAAATCGTTTTGTAGAAGAAACGTTCTGTGATAACATATATATAATAGTCTATACCTGTTAAGCAAAGGAAGCTCCAGTAACCTGGCCGCAAGCTTCTCAGAGTATCCAACAGGTATTTCAAGCTGACCGCTCATCATTGCAACTTGAAGTCTAAGCAATATATGCAATATTCATATAAAAAATTTTATTTGGGGTGAAAAGATTCCTTGAACATTGAACAATCCAAATTATTTTTTAGAGCAAGGAAGAATATATTCCATTTTTGTCATCTGCGGGTTTTTTCCCCAATTATATACATGTGAAGGAATATTACACGGGCGTGTGGGGAGGCTTTACTTATTAAACATTATTTAGACTTTCCAGGGGGGAAGATAAATTTAATCCAGAAAAACACAGTTTTCACTCTTCCCAGAGGGGGGGGGGGCTTATAGCCCTCCCCCTGTGTACACATCTGAATGACCGATAAACTATATTGTGTGATAACATTTTACTTTTTAAAAACAGATTTACTCTAATAGAATATCTAGAAACGTCAATAAGTTAACCATTATTTAAATATGTTTTCAATGATACTGGTTTGTGGCGCCTACTTTAAGATCAGACCCGGATTCACTTTGGTGACAATAGGCTGGCGCCAGAGCGTAAGAAATAGAAGCTTGGCGCCCTACGCTTACACACGTACACTCCATGGTGCAGATGTGAATACACAAATAAACCAACAGGATTTAAACTTTTCCATGGAAACAAATAATTGAACAGGATTTGAAACTTTCCAAACATATGACCCAGAGAAACCATTTATGGTTTTTTGCCTGTATCTGAAAAGGATATGAGGGTTCTACCATATATATAACCCTTTTAAAATGTTTGAAGAGAAAGCCTGGATTAAGCGGATCCGAAACAATGCAAAGAGTATCATTTGTCAAATGCAAACTGAGGTTTTCCATATTAGCATTAAACTTTTTTGAGTAAAAAACGATAGATAAAATGTATATTATGTTTCTTTTAATTGTCTGCTAACAAGGAAAATTGTCATTTTGATTTTATGTCTTTAAAGAATAGCTTTTGACAGTGAAGCTTCTTTGACTCTGGGTCAGTAACTTTTAATTGAGAAAATCAGTGGAACTCATTTCCTTTGCCTCCGCTCGAAAGTTTTCACTACTGATAGTAGTAAATTAAGTTAAAAACAATCATTTTTATGAAGCATATTCCATGATGGAAGATTTCTTGGCCTCTTACCTCTCTCCCCCTGCTAGAAAGAAAAGACCATTGTAGCTTGTCTTCAGTGGATCGAAGGGATACAACCATTGTGGAATCATCCTTGATAAAAACTATGGTCACAACTTTTACTAACAAAAAAAAACATGCAGCCTTGATAAGTTATTCAGTTATTTAATTTTGCCTTTAGTTATTTTGATCTATAAATTGATAAGCGTTCGGTGTTAAATGCATAGATCAATAATTACTTAAACCTTTTATCTTGATGTTTTAATAAATTTGTTATTCATTTCATGCAAAATAGAATTTTTAAACAAAAACTCAATGAGATTTCACTTTAATTAATCTTTTCGCTCTTTCCTTATTAACTTTTTCTATATTAATTTACATTTACTGAATACAATACCGTGTATATGATGCAAGTAAAAGTCTTGTATCACCCCCCGGATCGGAGCTCAAAAATTCAGAATAGGCTCCACCAGAAACATCAGACACCCAGCTTAAATATATATTTTAAATATATATATTACTAAATGAATAATTTAAATAAAACAGCGAATTCAGGGGATTTTTATGCAATATTACAGAATAATTTTATTACTTTAACTATTATTTTACATTTAAAAGATCGTTTTGAATTGGCAGCTCAGTTCTCTTTTTTCTTGTAACATAAAAAACATCTTTTTGTTTGTATGTCTAATTTTACCGCTTGACCGATTGGCCTCATTTTTGGCTCAGTAACATCTCGCCATATAATATTAATATTTCGCCATTTAACCACTCGCCTAAGTAACATTTCGCCATATAACAACAACTCGCCTATATATAAATTTTTCAATTAAATTGTGGTGTAAATGAAATTAAGCCAGAAAATCCACGAATCAAAAACCAAAAATCCGCAAATACAGTAATTCCAACAATGTCGGGAGTACTGCACGCATCTACAACTCAGCGGGGGATACCATCTTTGGTTGACATAAACAACTTCTCCTACATCAAATATAAATATATGTAATGCATTATAACCTTGTACGTATCTATGTATTCATCAATTTAGCTGAATAATGTTTCATAATTTTATAAAAATATATATATTTACTACTAATAAACTACTACTTTCTATTAAATAAAATTTATTATTTTGTTTTTTGTTTTTATATTGCGAGCTGTTATATAGGCGAGTTGTTGTTATATCTCGAAATGTTACATGGCAAGTTGTTATATGACTAAATGTTACTTAGGCAAGTTGTTATATGGCGAAATGTTACTTACATATTTTGATTTGTGAACAAAGTAGAAACACTAAAATTTTCTTAACATTCAAAGTTAATTTGGTTGACTTTAATCAAAACTTAGTTTTCTACAGCAAACTGGATTCAAAAGTCTGGATGTGTAAAAAAATTATGTTTAATGACGATTAAAAAAATTTAAATAGTTGTTCAACGAATTCTGACTGCTTGAGATCTTTGTGAAACATTTTGTTTAGGTTAATTCTCTATGTTTATATATTATATGTTATTAAAAAGACAAAATACAACATATATATATATATATATATATATATATACTGAGGGTTGCATAAAAGCATGAAACAATTTGTTCAAGAATAAAATGTTATAACAAGATTGTTGCGTTTCAACTGATATATGTATATGTATATGTATATATATATAGTATTTATAATCATAAACAATACTCATACTTTTACTTTTACCAAGGTACTAATGCAAGGAAAGTTAATTGCGGTCGCATATACTCTGCGTACATATTGAAACCAGTTCTCTCTGAGCGGACTTTATAAGCAAGAATAATGACATCAGTGTTTGTTTAGTATTCGTAGAGGAAAAAAGCATTTAAATATGATAATTTTGAAAATTCACATAGTACTATGACCACAATATTTCATAGATTATTTTTGTGAAAATGGATTCCATGTCAGGCTGTGACATCCGTCTTGTATTTACTTTTCCGCCCAAAGACAGTGCACTGCAGTACAAAAAAGTGTACACCTCTGAAAACTTTCCCTGCCTTAGTACCTTGCTTTTACTGATTTTTTTCATGATTTTCATTGTTAACTTTAGTTGTAAATAATAAGTTTCGTATTTACCTGTTGACAACCTCCTTTGCGTGGCCAGAGCCAGAGGCTCCGAAATCTACCTCTTGAACTTCAGATTTATAGAACTCTCGCACTGCTCTCAAATAGGCTTTCTACTCTCAAGGTCAAACTAGGATTTTAAAAATGTTTCTGCAGCCAAAAATATACCCTTATAATTTTTCCAAATTTTTTATAATAAAAATATTTTTTCTATTAACTATGCTTGAAAAACTCTAAGTTTGCCTGCCTTAATGCCCACTCCTTTCTGTAGAAAAACTGTTGTATTGCTCACATAGCTGTGAGATGAATAATACGGTTCTTACAAATATTAAACCATTAAAAATCTCAATCTTAATTTCTATTTATTTAAACCTGATTTAAACCTTTGATATTTAAGACTATTTATTCTTCAAGAAAAATCATTGAATTTTGCTATATTAAAAACTTAATCCATCGGGTTGCTTAGATAAGAGAAGTAAAAAAAGTTAGGCAGAAACAGCCCCCGGTCTCGTAGGAAGACCTAATTACGCAAATTATAATAATCAACCGAATAATTCGTCTAAAAAAATGCTAGGCTAACTTGAAATAGTTAAGTTTTAATATCCCTGTTAAAATGTTGATTACATCCTTGTACGAACGATGTACGTCCACGTACGACATATTCTCATAATGTAAACACTGCCTGTCGCGGATTGTATAATTTTTAGAAATATTAATTCAGGGGAAGAAAGTTCCAAACCGTGATTTGGTCCAGACCTGACACTGAGTGTCAGGTTTGGGCCAAATGTGCAAAGTTATATTTTTTAACTGCTTAGATTTTTAATTTAAGTTGACAAGAAAAAACCGCCCGAATACTTTAATTTAAAATAGTTAAAGCTACATTTTTGAACAAAACGCGTCCAAGATTAGAATTCGTGATATGTGCAAAAATGGAAAATCTTGATTTTTGTCTTAAATGGTAAGGGTTTGAATTAAAAGTGAACGATCACTCGCAGTTTTAATTTTAGAACAGAAGTAAAAAGTGTTAATTGTAGTTCTCGTCGTGCTCAATAATATGTTTGAAATAGTTTCTATGATTGATATTTGCACTCGGCAAAAGAAGATCTTTGATCTTAATATTTGTGCCCAAACCTGACACTCAGTGTCAGGTTCGGAACATAAGCACGTTTTGGAACTTTCTTCCCCTGTAATTGCAAATAAAAATGATAAAGGAATTGAGTTTTTGCCACAAATCCCAATTTTATAATACCTAAATCTCAACAACCAGATGACGAATACCTTTCATATTTCAAACTTACACTTCTTGATCCACCAGAATTCATAGTTTGAAATATCTACGGTCTACAACATTTGGATTTAAAGAAAGTGGGATATAAAAATCTGAGTTTGTGGCAAACACTCAATTCCTTTTACAGTGAACATGTCGATTACACTCTAAAAACAATTTTCCTAAGTTCACTTGAAGTATTGGTATTACTCGTACTGCCTAAAATGATTAAAATACTTTGATATAGTAAGCATGACTAAGTTACAAAAAATCTTAATATTTTTAATAAAATTGTAAATACCTAACATAAGGAATATGAACATGAAGCCATGCGCAAAAACAGAAGGATAGAAATTAGCGGATGCGGTTAAAAATGTGATAATTGCATCTGGGATTTTTATAAAAGATTTTTAAAGAGTTAAGTAATTTAAGTCGATATAGAGTCCTGATCATGTCACAATTTAATGAGTTTTCCGGAAATATACACCTTTTTGCATAAAATGTAATTAATTTTCGTTTTTAACTTGGAATATTGAGATAAATATTTTTAAATTTAATATTTATTCAGACCTTAGTGCGCTGATAAAACATGTATGTAAAGTATTGTCAAATTTCAATACAGTCGGAAAATATTTCACTACTGTTCAAATAAAATACAACTAAGATCAGAGCTTTGACACGACGTCCTCGAAAAAAATCTCCTTGGTGTATCAAATGATGGTAAAAATAAATACAATTGGGAATAATACTAATGTTCATAGTTGCCCACAGTGATCTAAAGGTTGCAAGCGCTCACGTAAAAATTGTCGAGAATTTTGTCAATTACTTTCTAAATTAAAATGGCTCTAAATTTCTGTAGTTTTGAAATGTATGTGTCTAGGGCTACAAAAAGTATACGCACTTTATTTAGGTAAAAATTAAGGCTAAGGCATTGCGGCCGGTCTAAACAAACAAATTTTGCAACTTGTCATAGCTGTCTGGATTTCAGTGTGCCATATAACATTGAGCAGGTTTATATATGTAGTGCTACTGAAAATATGAGTGTCAACTATGAAACATACATTATATGCATATGCAACAACGGACCCTTATCTCAATATTTGGTTAAATATAAGTGAAAAACTAACCTAAAAATATCAGAGCAAGTCCAAGATTTGCTGCGTGTGGTGAGATTACAATGTTTCCACGATCCTGAGAAAAACGTACATTTCATATAATTAAAATAAAATTAAAACAAAGTATTTACAATTGCTTAATTTTTATCTAAATATTTGTATGCTCAAAGTTTAACGATTGGCAACAAAAATAAGGTTTTAAACGACCTAATGTTCTCCTTAAATCATGACGATGTTTAGTAATTGTTATTCATCTGCCTCTATATAGTTCATGCTATAGTTCATATCTATATTCAAGCGATTCATCTACATAAAATTAATTTTATGTGCAGATCTAGTTATTTATCTTAAATGCATATTGCATTGAAGTGAACACTTTCGTTTTTTATCCAATAATATTAAAGCTTGCCTGAATAAGTGCCTTTTGCCTGAATAGATTTATTGCGAACTCGAAATGTGCCTCTGACAAACGCTGAAGATTTGCCTTTTCAGATGTCACAGGATCACTATTTGTCCATATAATAATAGACAAGGCTAGAACTTTATAAATTTGTAAGAGTTTCATCCTACTTATTACGGTCCATAATTTAGAAAGGTTGAATATGTGACTGAAACCCATTTTTCTCTCCTGTCTTTCCATGTCTAAAAAGCGCGCCGTAAAATCACTCAACGCGCCTTCATATATATTTTGGCGCACCTCACTACACAAACCGCCGCCAAACCGTTTCCCCAAACTAACTCATTTCCCGCAAACTCTGGAAATTCTGCCGTGTCAATTACAATTGCGGACAGTGCGCCCGTCAGGAAATCTCGATGTTTATTCCGTAGTGTCTACACACCGACTAAGCTTTATGAAATTATGATACCCATACCCAGGTGTGGTTTCCTCATTTATAAAATCTGGTTAGAAAATAAAAGATATTTGGGATATTTAATAAAACTTAATAAAAAAATGTTCAAATGCTGGAAAATATTGTTTTACTTACTGACACAATTATAACTGTCTTTTTAAGTTTGATTTAAGTTAAGTTAAGGAAATATAAAAATAAGATTACATTTAAGTGTTTCAATTATCATATTATAGGCACCATCATTCCCGCCGTTAAGCTAAAAATTGTTCAATCTTAGCATTTATACGTTGCTCTTTTATTTCTCCGGATTGACGAAAAAACTATTGTCAAAAATGTAATCATTTGTTTGTTTTGGTGCGCCCCTTGAATTGACAGGTTATCTAGTGAGTCTATAGGTCAGACACAGGTGTTCTTTCAATAATTAGGTTTATGCTCAAAATTGAGGTGAAAAGGGGCTGGGTGGGGTTGAGAGGGGATTGGGAGTTTCCTGGGAGAGAATTACGAGTTTTAAAAAATGTTAGATATGTCTCCATTGTTTAACTTTTAAACATTAATATAAAATTTTCTTTATAGATATGAAGCATGTTTTCCCCTGGTTAAAGTAGTAACCATTGGTAAAATGAGGGACTAATTAGATTGTGAGCGGGGGGGGGGGGGTAGAGAGATTATTGTCAGAGAACAAGTGTTTTCTTAAGCGTAATCCCATATGTGGTGCGATCACTTTTTTGCAGAAATATACTGCATGGGAAAAAGAAACGAATGATAAAACTGAAACAATGTTCTCTAGCTCATTTTGAAAAAAAATCTGATTGTTGGTGTGTATCATTAGAAGTAGAAAATAAGTTCAAATATTTCCAAAATAAGTCCAATCAGAATCAATCTTATTTAATATAGTTTGTGAACAAACTCGCTCACTAAATTATTTTATTTTCTTTTTAATATATTTCGCCAAAAAAATTAGCTTCATTAGGAGTTTTTCTAAAGTTTTCCTATAACAAATAAAAAATAAAATATAAAACATACCATCGTTCATTTTAAATTCAAAAATCCCCTATAGATATCATTTTAATTTATGCATGTGTCTGATTCTGATTAACCATCGCGTTCTTACTATTAGAATCAAACTCTTGGTTTTCTGTACTGTTTTCAATTTACTGTTTTATGAGTTTCCGAAACAACCAAACAACATTGTAAACAAAGGATGGTCAATTTTGGTGTTGTAGAAACTGCTCCTCCCCTTTTCTTTCAACCTCCCCCCCCCCAACACTGCTCAACACTACCCAAAGTTGAAGTGTTTCTCACTTGTTACTGCCCTCCCTATTGTCTGAACTTAATTTCCCATCAACCCCACCCCTCTTCTACCCTCCCCTTTCTCCGCCTCTCCCCCTCTCTAGCCCCTCTCCTCCTAAATCTCAAAACTATCATTAGTACCATCAGGTTAATCTTACACACCAAATTGACTCGTAGTAAGTAGAGAAATCACAGTGAGCCGATTTTGGATTTTGAATTTGGCACGATTTGGTTATAATTATAGATCAAAATAATTCTATTCTATTTAAATGATAGTTACCATCCCTCTATTTTATTAGTTATACTTTTTGAAATAGTAATGATAAAAGAAAATATTTTGAAAAAGCCTACATGAACATTTGAATTTAGTGACGGCGTTAAAATCTCACAAACAAACAAAAATTATCTACCGTTTCCATAACTTTTATTGAACCCTATAGCGTTGTTTAGTTTTTTTTTTAGACTGGGACGTTCATCATGTGAGATAGGCTCTTAGATCTGTAACTTAAAATATGATAATTAACCTTCAAGGAAATGTAGTTGTTAGCAACTTAATAGAATAAACCTTAAGAGGCTTTTTAATAGGGAAAAAACATTAATGTTGACATTATCTATATATTTTGAAAAAAATCTCTTTTTTTCAGATATACCTAATGCTTAAAAAATTAAAATGCAGTTTTCTGAAAAAATTCACAAATTGTTTCAAAAAACAGAATATGCACTTTTGAATAAAGTATATTTTTCTTTTCGTATGCATTTATTTCATGATTGATGAAATAGGATTGCGATGAATTTAAATGCCACTTGAAAAAAAATTGTTGAATTCTGACTTATGTAATTTTAATTTTTTTAATAAATTTGCTTTATTTTCCTATTATTTTTTATTTTAACTGGACAGAATACGAATCTTATTTTGTAACTGATTTTTGTAGTGTTTTTTTTTTGGCTTCACATTCGTCTGATCTTTGATGTTTTTAAAACAAGAAAGTCCCCTTGGAGTACCAGTGTGATGTGCCTACGGCTTCATGATCCAGGTGTTCAAATCCGAGCTACCATGATCCAACTCAGGGTTGTATATTTACTTTACTTTCTGAGAACAATAAACATCCTTTATTTTTTAAATTTTCATGTAGTCTCTAGTTTTACTCTTTGGTGCTTGACCACAAACTTTCATCTGATATTTGATTTTCAACTTGAAAATTTTACAATTAACACTTTTTGAACACTTTTCTTTTAATTTTCTTCGTGAAGATGTTAATGGGGATTTTTATTCGTTCAAATAAAATTAATAAAAACTCCGTAATCTTTGTAAATCATCAATTAGATTTTTAGTTGCCTATTTCAAGTTAAAAGTATATGAAAATCGTTAATTTTAATATTTCTAAGTATGTTTGTAGTACATGCACTAATACTTTTAGATCAGTAGCAATCCAGGTATAACCAGATACAACTCCAGGTTCCTAAATAATACTTTAGTCAATATCAAACCGGATACGACTCTATCTGTCTTCTCTGTCTTACAAGATACAACTCAATCACAAACTTCAGGTTGCTCAGTTATACTTTAGTCAATATCAAACCAGATGCGACTCTACATTATTCTAAGGTATCTGTTTTACAAGATACAACTCAAATTCGTCCCGTTCGCTACACGCGAATATATTACTCTACCACCTTAATCAAGCGAAGTATATTTCAACCAACGTTTATACAAAACTGCATACAAGTTGTATGCAGTTATTTACAGCGTAGTTATATAATAATGAGCGTAGTTAGTTTATAGATAATGTACAACGTAAGATATATACAGGTACGGTGTGGTTCGGTTTTTGTTGGTTTGGTTTAGGTTTGTTCTGATGCAGTTTAATTTCTTAGCTTTACATAGCTTTTCAACAAAAAGTGGACATAATCAAGCTAGAAAGTATAAGCACTAGTAAAAGTATATTTTTAAAAAATTGTCTTAAAGTACTTCTGAAATTTTTTTTTCAAAAAGCCAGTAATCTGGGTGTAATCATCCAGTCTTGGGAAATTTCCATTTCCAAGAATTTTTGAACTTTTTATTATTTTAGCGCATACAGAAAAACTTAATTTTTGGTCTATTTATAAACATGTTTTACTTGAGTTTTAAATTTAAACCTTTTATATATGAAAATATTCTTTGACAGCATTGTTCTCTCACCTATATTTTTTAGAGGTCGGCAGCTGACCCTCTTAATCTACGGGATATAAAAGAGAATATAGATCTTAGTACAATATTTTACTATAATAGAAGACTGTGTTAGCTTCAAATATAATTTTAAAGATAACAAAGATAACTTCACAATTCAAAAATTTTACATTTTATAGATAATAAAATGCAAGAAAAGGTTTACACAAATTTGCGCATATTAAATCAGAGAAATTTTAAAAATTTAAAAATTATTTTTTATAATTCATGTTAATTTTTACGACGCACGTAAGATAATTTGTACAGATTTACATCCATGTGAAAAAATGTTGCTCATTAATAAAGAGAAGTTTTGTTTCATAGCGTTTTTAAGTTAAATTCACGGGGTGGGGGGATCAAAAGGGTTTGAGATGAAATATAAACCAATAAATTATGAGTTGACTAAATTGATGAGTGGAGGGTGACATTGGCATGAGGGATTCCAATAAAATTCCAGGGTCCAAAATGAACGTCATAATCTTCGATTTTTTCATTTAGTAAAATATTCATAAAACTTAAAAAAAAACTTTCTGCCCAACAATTTCAATATTGATTTTGAATCCAGAAATTCAGTGTGCTTCGCGGCCTATCCATTTTTTAGAAAATTATAAAATCTGTAAAAAAAATGGTCTAACCGGGAAGCATATTCCGTTCAAAGGCTAATTTTAAACAACATTTTTTTATTCCCTAAATTTTATTCAAAACCATAGAGTTTTACTTCAAACCCTCGAGATGTGCAACCCTCCTCTCATTGTACAGACAATGGCTGCTGCTCAGGTTGCAAAAAAAGTTAAAGGATCGCAGACAAAAACAAACTTTAGAGGAAATTTTTGAAAAGGTAATTTAATTCCAAACAAGATTAAAGTATCCAAGCTTCTAACAGTTTTCAAATTGTAATTTATTTATTTTAAAAAAATCATCCTTTTAGAATTTCTAGACTCCTTATCCAAGTTTAACTTATCGTCCGTTTTTAGTGTCATTACAAAATCGTCCTCAAAGAAGTTCGTAGTAAGATTTCGATTCTACTGGAGACCACCAGAGGGATTTTATTTTCACTGGAGGGATTTCAAAAAATTTTACTGGAGGGATTCTGATAACTTTCTATGGGGGTTATAATTCCACTGGAGGGATTCAGTTATCCTTCCAAGGAGGGATTAAGATGTCCTTCCGGGGGGGTTCTAATTCCACTGGAGGGATTCAGTTATCCTTCCTAGGGGTTTAAAATTCCACTGGAGGGATTCAGATGTCCTTCCTGGGGGGTTATAATTCCACTAGAGGGATTCAGTTATTCTTCCTAGGGGTTTATAGTTCCACTGGAGGGAAACAGATATCCTTCCTGGGGGTTATAATTCCACTGGAGGGATTCAGTTATCCTTCCTGGGGGGTTATAATTCCACTGGAGGGATTCAGATATCCTTCCTGGGGGTTATAATTCCACTGGAGGGATTCAGTTATCCTTCCTAGGGGTTTATAATTCCACTGGAGGGATTCAGATATCCTTCCTGAGGGTTATAATTCCACTTGAGGGATTCAGTTATCCTTCCTAGGGGTTTATAATTCCACTGGAGGGATTCAGATATCCTGCCTGGGGGGTTACAATTCCACTGGAGGGATTTTATTTTCACTGGAGGGGTTTGAAAAAAAATGCTTTTTACAATTTAAAACTTTACTCAGGGTGATTTACATTCTACTGTACGGATTCAGATATCTTTCCAGGGGGGTTATAATTCAACTGGAGGGATTCAGATATCTTTCCTAGGGGTTTAAAATTCCACTGGAGGGATCCAGATGTCCTGGGTGTTATAATTCCACTGGATGGATTCAGTTATACTTCCTAGGGGTTTATAATTCCACTAAAGAGATTCAAATATCTTTCCTGGGGGGTTATAATTCCACTGGAGTGATTCAGTTATCCTTCCAAGGGGTTTATAATTCCACTGGAGGGATTCAGATATCCTTCCAGGGGGGTTATAATTCCACTGGAGGGATTCAGAAATCCTTCCCAGGAAAGATATCTGAATCCCTCCAGTGGAATTATAAACCCCTTGGAAGGATAACTGAATCCCTCCAGTGGAATTATAAACCCCTTGGAAGGATAACTGAATCCCTCCAGTGGAATTATAACCCCCATAAGGATAACTGAATCCCTCCAGTGGAATTATAAACCCCTTGGAAGGATAAGTGAATCCCTCCAGTAGAATTATAACCCCCCAGGATATATATCTGAATGTAAATAACCCTGCGGAAAGTTTTAAATTGTAAAAAGCATTTTTTCAAACCCCTCCAGTGAAAATGAATTCCCGTCGGTGGTCTCCATTAGAGTCAAAATCTTTCTACGAACTTCCGTGACTCCAAAAAATTGACGATTTGGCAATTGGCAACTGCAGCATAACACATACAGCTGTTCACATTTCTCTTTTTCCATTGTTCTGGTCTTGTGATCATTAAAGATAGTAAAAGAAAAACTAATTGACAAATAATATAAAACAGTTTTGGAAAGGAAACACAGAATTGGTATTGTAAAATAAGTATTTGTTTTAAAAAAGATCATAGTTTTTTATGTCGGTCAACATTTGCAGCGTTGGGTTAATTACTAGTTAGTTAGCGTTGTCTCTGTCTTAAAATCAAAATATTTAACACATATCTAGATCATATTTCAATAGAAACAAGACATTAAGTGAATACTAAAATTTATAAATCTTTTGATTTCTGTGTTTTTACAAGAGCAGTTGTAAATAATCCGATATCAAGGTAAAAATTATTTCAAATTTGTATTCTAATAAGTGTCAGTAAATACCGAAAATTCAACATTTTAATATTATTCTGTCACGGTCCAATTAAAAAAAATGTAAATAAAGATAGTTATTTTAGGCATAAAAAACCTCTTAAATTTTCTTTTTGTTATTTACCAAATACATAGTTTTTCATTGTTCTCATTCTTTTACATATTTGTTTATCAGAAACGTTCTCAAAAAGCTTTCATTTCCCGACCATCTTACATATTTTAAAAAAGCCAAGGAAACTGTTATTGTCGAAACTTCTTATTTCAGAATTTCAGCTTTTGCGTTTTATATTTGACAGAGCTGGCTTTAAATTGGTTGTACCAGTTTTGTTTCCCTCGAGAAACACGTTGACTGGAGCAATTCTGCAAATTGAATTTATATATTATTTCCACTGTAAAAGAATTTAAAAAGTTAATAGTACTTTCCATTTTACACAATTAAAAATATAAATTATAGATAAGACGAAAAACAAAATGAAAGACTATTCATAATGACAAATGTGATCTTCATAATGAACGTGCTAAAAAGTAATCATCGTACTAAAAGTTAAATTAACTGTACATTATAGCACATGTGCTATAAAGTTTTGATTGGTTCCCGGATTTTTTTCCAGAAGATTTAAATTAACTGTACATTATAGCACATGTGCTATAAAGTTTTGATTGGTTCCCGGATTTTTTTCCAAAAGATTTAGGATATTTCCAAAATATCTTTTTTTTTCAATTGAAATGAAAATAAAATTGAAATCAACTTTATATTTTCACTTCAGCTTGGTTTCAAAGGTTATTTGATCTAGAAATAGCCATTGAAATAAGACAGGTACAAGTTTGTACAAACGTTTTATTAAAATTACCTATAATACTACTATTTTGGCACGACGTTCTATAAAGTGTTTGGACTTAAATGTTCTCTATATATAGAAGATTATCGCCTTTTTAGATTATATTTTGTCCCTCGCTACAAAGAGAAAATTTCTGTCCAAAAAAAAAATTTTAATACTGCGAACCAAAAAACAGTGTTTATAAATAGTGATCAATTTGCAATAACATTTTTGATAATTTGATAACAAAAAAATTTTGCATGCGCTATTCAAAAATAGAAATCTAGATTATGGTTATAAATACATTATAGTTTTTTTTATAAATTCATAAACAGATCATTAAAAATAATGTTGTACGTGTTTTAAGATGAGGTTACCGAACCTGATTCAGTTTTTTGGATTTATGTCATTGAATACTCAAGTTTGCTTTGCAGAAAATAAGGTGAGATCAAGGCTGCAGTTTTAAATTAAGAATATTTATAGCAAACCAAATACTAATTGAGAAGTTTAAGATGTCTTCGAGTTTATTCTTTGTGTGATCGTGACTGGTACTGAACCCTTGTTTGATTACTCATGTTTAGAGTAGACTAATGAAAGTGTTTGTATTTGTGGAAAAATGGAATTTGATATTCCGACAATTGAAACTCCTTTCTGGTCCAGGTATATAAACAAATTGTATTTTTGTGCATATTCAAGATTAAGAGCGATGCCAAAATGACTTGAATATTACACATTCTTTTGTTTTCAGATTTGATTATTTTAAAGCAGAAAGCTTTATACAGTCAAAGTTCCCTGCTTCATTAGCAGAGGTAAAACAAACAACTTTGAAAGGAAAGCAAAATAAGTAAATGTTTATTCCTATTTGTTGTAGTTTTTTTTAAAAAGAGGTTATACAAGTATTTTAATTAGGTATGCTTCTCTGGTATACACTCGTCCTTGATAGAAAAGTAGTTTAAAGTAGTCCAACTATTTGAACCACTTCTTGCTATTTGGCTTATCTGGCCAAAACTTAGATATCCTAAAATTGTGCTAAAACTCTTAGAAATAAACTTTCATGGTTAAATTCCTAATTACCTGAGCTATCTAACGATATTATGATTATATTAGTTATATCAGTAAATATTAGACATGTAAAATTTAAGTTTTCTAACTGAAGTGCACTTTATTATTTCATTATTAATAATTTTGTCGGACACATAAAACTGTTGACACTTGTGACGTAAGAATACAGCTGTACAGAGTGTACAAATTCTACGTTGCCATCTATTGTACTTGATAATTTATTTACTGAAACGTAAATATCTACTTGTACTAATTATTCAAGTCAACACCCATTATATAAGTAAATTACCTAATTCCAGAAAGGTCAAGATTATTCAGATGACTATTCCGATGACTACACTGAAAATAGTGATGGGGATCTTCGATTAGTTGGAGGAAAGAAAGAACGCCCAAGGTTTGGTGATCTTTTTTGTGAAAAAATTGAACAATCCTTAATAAACTTGAATTATTTAAAATAAAGACAAGGTATTTTTAAGCCTAACCAACAAGATGAAATCTGAATCTCCTCATTATTGAGAGAGTTTTGCGGTTTTTTAGAGGTAGATCCTTCCACTTAATCCATCCCGACTGACATCTCAGAACAGACTATATCTTTTTTATTTTGATGTGATCAACTTTTTCCTGGTGATTGCTTTAATTACTGTACGGTTGTGTTGTTTGTTTGTAGTACAAGATTTAGCCCGTCAGAACATTTGGAGGAAAATGTACGCTAGATTCTGTCGTGTGTATTTTGCTTAGTCAACTACACTGATCATTGTTCTTACTAGGTGCAGTACGTGGAAAAGGGATATGAAAATAAACCAACATTTCGTGGGGGTAGGGGGGGGGTTGTTTTATTCATGGTCTAAATACAGTGCTCACCAAAATAATATGGTAAGCATAGGCGACTGCACATAAATATACAGTGCTTTCCAAAATAAATCTTCTTTTCTCACTTTCTCTTTCTTCCTTTCTTTCTCTTGTTATTTCTTCCTTCCATTTACAGTAACATACAGTAATAAAATGGTGAAGTGAAGACGAATTTTCTTTAATATGCAATCTTTTTTCAAGAAGCACTTATATTTATGAAAAGTAATCATCATTTACCAGTGGGGAGCACTGTATATTTATGAGCTGTCGTCTATGCTTATCATATTATTTTGGAGAGCACTGTATATTTATGAGCTGTCGTCTATGCTTATCATATTATTTTGGAGAGCACTGTATATTTATGAAAAGTAGTTGTCTTTATTTACCATTTTATTATTTATGATTAAGGTGAAGAAAAAGCTACAACTCTTTTTATAACCCAAACAGACCATGAATAACCCCCACCCCCACGAAATTTTGGTTTATTTTCATATCCCTTTTCCACGTACTGCACCTAGTTAGAACAATGATCAGTGTAGTTGACTAAGCAAAATGCACACGTCAGAATCTAGCGTACATTTTCCTCCAAATGTCATGACGGGAAATTTACCGTTGATATTGAAACAGAGTTGGCTACTTTTTCCCGAAACCTCTCAAAAAGGATTCTAATAATTTTGCTCAAACTTGGATAAAAACATTAGAAAACTTCCTGTAAATAGACTTTGCCTCCTCTGATTTTGAGGGTATCAGACCTCTGGAACACACTTAAATGGACCAAGTTTGAGTCTAAATACAGGTTATTTGGCTGTGAGGGGGGAAAATCGGGCCGGGAAAAAGCTGGTGGCGTCCAAAATATTAGTTGCTTGATTTCAGCCGGTTAGAGAAATTTACCGAATAAATAAAGTAAAACTAAAAATACTAAATGCTGAAAGGTAAAAGTATTTTCAAAAACTTATCAAAATGAATTAACTCGCCTTACAGTTGTTTTGTTCTTAAAACTCACAAAAACAATATTTCCAGTATACAAAATTTGCTGTTGTTTATACTGTCAATCTAATTTTTTAGACCCTGGCTTGCTTTTATAACAAAAAGGCTTTCCGAGGGGGAGATACATAAGTCTGCTAATTGTGGCGGAACTTTAATCAACCACTGGTAAGTCTTATGAATATTTTCCTGTGAAAATTCAAACATAAATAAACAAACAGTCTATAAATATCATATATAGGTATGTTATTACTGCCTCACATTGTGTCTGCCCAACAGATTACATACAAAGAGTTCAACAATCGGTCTGTAATGAGGGCAAAGAACGTATACAGGTTATTTAATTTCTTAATTAATTTGTCTTTAAATTAATACAGAGTTTATTATCTTTGTATTTTCACCTACTCTTATTTAACCTACTTAAATTGTTTTTGAACATTTAAGATTGCAACTGATATACATGAGCAGCAATGTTAATTGCAAGCAATAATTGAAAATAAACTTAACTCTTAAATTTCTTAAAACTAATTCATGTTAGCCTTATGCTTTAATTTCGTTAATAGCGGTGAAATGATCTCCAAAAAAATGTACTAAGAATCTTGGAGGATTAAATGTTAAACAAATTTTCATCATGAATATTTAAATTTAGATAACAGACAATTATCCAGTTCAATTTGATGTGTGCCTAGCAATCAGCAATGAGAAAGAGTGTTTGGTAAGTTCGAGGTTTTCCATTTTTTCGCCTGCTGTGCTTTAAAATGTCCTTTGAATTTAATATTAAATAACAGAACAATCATATTTTCTACATGATTCACTTTCAAGATTTGTTTATTTCAGATGGAAATTCAGAACGATATGTCATACAAAGCAACTGAGATTGTGGTCAGGAAAGAGCGGTTGAAAAAAAATAATCTGAAAACTTTTGACATAGCTCTGATTAAGCTTGATCGTAAGGAAAGTAATTGTCAATTCTAGAAGAAATAGATTTAGAAAGTTCTGATAATCACATATGTATATGATTTGAAGACAAATAATCAAATTTTGATATTCTTTAAATATGCTGTAACCAAAAACGAACTTACTTCTGAAATATGTTAAAATAACAATTAATACATTATTACCCTCCTGAAGCTAATAGTGTATGAAACTTAATTCGCCAGTATCTTGAGAAATTCTTGCCTTCAACTCATTTAAAATTTATATATTAGAAAAGTACATCTTGCTACCATGCAATACTGTGGTCAGCATGTTTCTTGCTTTCCATTTTTTTAAGTTTGTCTGATGGCAAGAAATATAACTTTTTTATATTTCTTGAAATAGTAAAAAAAAAATAACCATTTTGTCGCCGGCTATTGTTTGGCTGTGAAATTAAATTTCAACGTTATTGAAAATTTTTTTTAAGAACTGCATTCATTCTTTAAATTCTTAAAAACGTTTCTGAAAAAAAATTAGTAGCAGAAAAATAATATGGTGTAAATAAGGGGATATTTTTAGAACAATTAGTAAAAATATTTGATAATTAGAAACAGGAAAATAGGTTAACTAAAAGTTTCAAAAGAGTTATTGTATCATATTGGGAGGTGAGCCTGACCATAAGATGTTCTATCCTTTTACTTTGAAATCTGATGTAGTAGAGTCTTGATTATAGTTAATATTTTATAATATTTTTTGATTTAGTTTTATAAAAATAATATTTTACTTGCGCTTTTGAACATATGAAAAATATGAACATGTTGTCTTCATTATCAAAAATCTTCGAAACAAGAATAAATGTTTTCAAAAGTAACGATCACTTCATAAAAAATAAAAAATATTATGAAATATCAACGATTTGAATGCGTCGAAAAAATATCGAGGATTATTGCAATATCTGAATGATTTGATTGGAATTAAATTGATTTTTTATGATCCGCAGTTGAACGTTGTAATTTTATGAATTTAAATGGACGCTACGGTCTTCGGTATGAGTCGTTTTTAACAATTTACTCCTTATAGACGCAACAGCGAGAACTAAGATAAGTAGCGATCAAAAGCGCTTATTTTTCGCCGTAAGCCTATACCCCCCTTTATTTTTCGCGAACACTCCCTTTAAGCAATAATGTTTCCATCCTCCCTTCAGCAAATTTTTAGAAGATTTAGTTTGTTGTCTCGACCAGATTTTGCTATAATTTTGATAATTGTCAATGTTTGATATGTGTCAATGTTTAGGTTAGGTTTAATTCGGATGTATCCCCAGTTTGTCTTCCCGGTGCAATAAAATTCAAGAAAACTATCCATAAGGTTAAACTATAATAGTGATTTTGAACATGCAAATAGAATATTTTTTTTGTTTAGAGTGCATTTGCATCCGGTTTTGGAATAACCCACTTCTCTCTAAAAGGATTTTAAAGAAAAAAGAAATCACAAAAAATTCAAATGAACATTCCTAAGATTGAATATTTACAATTAAGACTAGAGGAAAGTGTTTTACAATATAATTATTTATCATCCTTGAAAATAGATGTAAAAAATCTTGCCTGCTTGTGAAAAAGCTTTTCCTCTACATATTTTTTTATACCCGCGCTGTATATTTTTACAACTGAATTAGCATTTTTACTAAAATTTATATATATATTAAATTTTACTGTTTTTCTCAAAATTAGATAAGAAAGCTGAGTGCTCAACGGATATGTTTCTACCAAGGTTAAAACGGGTTCAAAAGAAAAATACTTAAAAGGAATTGAGTCTTTGCCGAAAACTCTGATTTTCTAATCCTTACATCTTTGCAACCCAATGTCGTAGACCTTGGATATTTCAAACTATTAATTCTGCTAGATCAATTAGTCTAAGTTTGAAATATCAAAGGTTACCGTCACGTTGCAGAGATATCGGGATTAGGCAAATTGAGTTTATGGCAAAAATTCTGTCCTTTGAATACATATCTTGACAAATTATACATGTTTGCATCCCTAAAAAATAATTTGTTTAATTTTATGACCAAATTTAAGGCCATATCACACATGTTCCAGTTCTTGTCAATTGTCTGACCCCCCTGCTGATCCATTAGGTAGAAAAATTGAATAAAATGACACTTGGTTAGAATTTATTTCAAAGTTTTCTTTGTTGGCATACATCATCAATTTTATTACTCTATTAACTACTCACTCAAAAATTGTTCTTTCCAATTTCCCAATTACTTAAAGGGATAATCAGTTTTAATATGATTTTGATTCAATATTAATTCTAAAACATTCATACCACAAATTGGTGGAAAATATATAAAGTGTACTTGTGATTATCAGAAGAATCTGTCTGCAACTGGTTGATTTACAATTATTTTGATAAAATTCAGAAGGTATCTATCAACATATTATTTTGTTGTAAAAACAAAGGAATTGAGTCTTTGCCACAAACTCTGATTTTCTAATCCCAATATCTTTTGAACCCAATCGTTCAAACTATGAATTCTGTTAAATAAAACAATATAAGTTTCAAATACCAAAGGTTTATACCATCAAGTTGCTTAGATATAGGTTTTAGATAACTTGAGTTTGTTGCAAAAACTCAATTCCTTTGTGTAATAATTCTTACTTTCAGTTGCGGTTGGATATCATCCGAATAACTATCCCAGCGTAAGATTTTCAGCCATTATTTTTTCACCATTTTATATTAAAGTTCATAAATATCTAATATACATATATTATGGAGGATGAATAAAGCAGTTATATGTTATCCTAATATAAACCAATACGGCTGGTGCCATATAAATACAACGTAAGTCACTACTTTTAAATTATCTAATTATTCCAGTTACGGTTACAGATTTGAGCTTCATCCACGATGTCTTTTGCAAATGAAAATATAAGACCATAAGTTCATTGCGTTGTTTCATAGAAAATGAACATTTAAAATCATACCGTTTCAAAAAGTGATGAGAAAAATCTTTCAATTAAAACCTCTCTTTGAAATTTATGGCTTATTAAAAGATATTTTACAGACAATGCATTTTGTTAATAGTGAAATTGCGTTTTTACCATATATATAATTTATTAAGCAAAGATGTTTTTTATTTAGAATTCGTAAAATTCACACATTTTTGGACAAAATTCAATTCTGTTTACGACCAAATTTATGTTCGATTTAAAAGCAAGAAATAAAAAATAATTTAATCTGAATTATATTAATGTAATGCACGTACTTCAGAATTTCACATGTGGATTTTAAAGAAATGCCTGACTGGGGACTATGTGACCAGCATTGTCAAGTAGGATTAGATAAGTACGTAATTTGTATATGCTTTCACAGGACTCTAATTAGATAAGTACGTAATTTGTATTTGTTTTCACAGGACTCTAATTAGATAAGTACGTAATTTGTATTTGTTTTCACAGGACTCTAATTAGATAAGTACGTAATTTGTTTTTACAGGACTCTAATTCTCCATTCAAATAGTAAATCTTCTGAAGCAGACAACAAACATGGGCAGATTTGTTTGACACTATGATGCAGTTTATAAACCAGTTTATTTATACTTAACCAAATTCAAAAGTTGGAAAACTGTTGATTATTTCAATTCTGCTCTACGAATTCCGCGAAATGACCACATTTTTGCCCAAAATTTACGTAATTTTCACGCAATTTTTTTTGCGAACTTTTTACTTTTTTGTATACACATTCTTAAAACGCTAGCTAAAGTTTAAAAGGGGTATTTTAGGCAAGTAACCAGTTCCTTTTTAGCATCCGATTATATGCAAAAAGTGCAATCTCATAGAAAACTAATTTACACAGTTTAACACCTTTTAGCAATCTTTTCATTAGAATTTGATCCGCAAAATAAAATAACGAATAACGGAATAGCGCAATTTTGCGCAAAATTAAGTTTGCGAATAATTGCAAAAATGTGCTATTTTTTCGAGCAAAAATCAGGCTTTTCTTTATCTCTTTATTAACCCGTTCAATAATGCAGAAATGGTCAGTTCTTCTTTGAAAGTGAAACTGGGACAGCATATTGGGCTAGACAGACACTGCTCACATACAAGGAATGTTTTGATTTTTTAAAAGGTATTCTCTAACTAAGTAACGACAACTTGAAAACTAAGCTTTCTTTCAAATTCTAGATTTCCGATTAATGACAACTTGTCTTTTTAAGGAATGAGCGGAGCTGAAGATGCTCGCCTGCTGGATAATTTTGATCCTGCGTTCGAACTTTGTGCAGGGTCAATTCACGAACCTAGGTTACAGGTATAAACAATGCATTTTATGTATATAAATGAGCCCTACACAGACTGGGGTGGGAGGAGGGGGTTTTAGCACCCCCTCTATTATTTTTGTTCAAATTGCCGGTTGGGGTTTAAAACTAATATTTACATAAAAAAAGCTCATTACATGTTATGTAAGCTACAGAGAAACCGTTGAAAATAGATACAAAATCATGTATCACATCACATTATTTAAAACAATTTTTGAAAAATCCCGATCTAGCCCCCCAATCTTTATATAAAGAAATTCTACACTGTCAAAAAAGAGAGCGCTAGAGCAACAAAAAATAAAGAGGAAGTGGGTTAGCATTTATAGCGTTTTTTTTTGACTAGGCCTGTCAAAAAAATCTTTAAATGTAATATATGTGTTGGTTTGTTATTTAGTCTTTTTTATTAGGCTTTATTAACTAAGGTAGATTTGGCTAAAAATCCCAGTAAATTCTGAAAGTGTACATTATTCATCTATAACAAATAAAAACTTTTTATTAAGGACTTTCAACTAGAGAATCTAACCATTACAAAAGAAAACATACAGGTAATGTTTAGGGTAGAACAAAGGAGCTAATCTAAACCAGTCAGTTACTTTTTCTTTTCTAACTTCAAGGCTTATTTACAAGTGTAAATGAAAATGCAGATAAGCTTTCTTATTTTTGTAAATATAAAAATATCTGTAAATCAAAAACATATATTCAATTCTTTTAAATTTTAATCAAGGGTGTAGCTACAACTGTGGGAGTACCATCCTTAAGTCTTCCAGACTTTTTAGGAGGTATGATTGATTCTAGAGACTGGTGACGGCAAGTTAACAATATATAACAAAGTCAAGTAATATATCTATAAGATAAACTGATTATGTCTATAGGAACAGACACATGTCAAGGAGACAGTGGTGGGCCACTCTGGAGATGGCAGGTTGGAATTGAAAGCTTATTTATTTGCTAACCTGAAAAATGTAAATTATGCCAAATATTCAAGTCCGTTTCACTTCCAAATATTTATTACAATTTGTAAAAATTTGCATTATGATTTAAATTCTTAATAAAAGTAATGAAACCCAAAAATAATTAATAAAATAAAAATACTTTATTTTGTTAAGGTTACAGATAGCATTACACCAGAAGAGCGGGTTGTGCAGATTGGAATAATTGCAAGAGGGGATAAATGTGCAAGGTTTTGCAATTATTATCATAAAGAAAAATTAAAATGGTTTAAATGTTACGGTTTTTGTTTGGAGGATCTGTAGGATTCCTTTGTGATCAACCCAACGAGGTTATAGCATATAGATCGTGATGATTTACCCTAATCCTTTACTTATTGTTAAGGCCATGTACTTCACTTCCATAGGTAAATCTGTATATTACAGTAATCGGGGGTGATTTCTAAAAATATTTAAATGGAGAATTTTTTTCCATTTAACTATAATCCACTACATTTTTATCCATTTTCACAGGAACATCGTTAATAAACTGTTCTGAGAAAACTGAGTAAAATTCAAGATACAAAACCTCCCCACACGCGTTTACTCCGAAAGCGTACTGCATATTTGATGTTTGAACTATATGGATCAAACAAACAGATAAATTAACTAATACAAATACAGATATGTAGGGTTGTTAATAGGTTTTGAAAACGATCGTTGAACGATCGTTTTTTGTTTCATTTTAAAAACGACCCACACGTTTTGAACTTTTAGAAAAGGAATAACTATTGTTTTTGAAAACGATTGTTTTCATTAAAACGATTAGCAATCGTTTTTTATACGATTTTTTAAAGAGAACTATCGTTTTTGATTTTTTTTTTCATTGATAAATATGTCAACGATCGTTAACAATACGACGAACTTTATTCAAAATGACGTTTTTGAAAAATAATTACTTGCAACTTTAGCGAATGTCGTCATATATATGAAGGTAAAAAGTTGTGGGGAAGCTAAAACTTCTTGATATTTTCTTTAAAACTGCTCACTGATAAGTACAAATGTCCTTCATGGCGATTTCCATTCTTCATTAACGATCCTTAACGAAGGGTGGTCGATAACGATTGTTAACGAAGCATCGTCGTTAACGATCGTTAACGAAGGGTTGTCGTTAACGATCGTTAAATAAGGGTCGTCGTTAACGATTGTTAACGAAGGGACGTCGTTAACGATCGTTAACAAAACGGCGAGCTTTATTAAAACAATCATTTTGAAAACGACCGTTTTTAAAAACGAACTTTAAAAAAACGATCGTCTTTAAAAACGATCTTAGCTTTCGTTTTTTGTCGTCGTTTTGTATAACGAAACGATCGTTTTTCAAAAAAATGAAAACGTTAAAATCCCATTTGTAGATGAAAACGTGGCTAAGCAAACATTTAGGAAATCTTTAAAGAACTATATAAGAGCTAAACAATAAATTAGAATGAATTTTTCTCCCAAATAGTAGAAAACGGTAAAAAATACACAGATAAAAGGTGTTAAAAAACCGAAAACTTCCCAGTTTTTTCTTCTTCTCTCAGAGAGGCTTAATGAAGGCTCTTTTTCATGTGGGATGGAACTGAATTACCTGTTCCCACATCACTGTGCTTCAGTTGACTGAGATTTTTACAGTTTTTTCTTGCAATCTTCTTTTTAACTATGCCTCAACTACTCTCAAGTATTGCTGACAGCATTTGAGGCTAGCTGCAGTGGCTGTTTAGAGTTGATTTACACCAGCAAAATGTTTAAAGCAGTAAGGTGCATTTCTTCTTGAATTAAAATCTGGCCCTATCAACTTATAGTGATAGTCTCTGGCAGCTGTTCTTGTTGAAAAAAGTGATGTAACTGGAGGACGGTTAGGTTGTAGAGCTAATGGCCTCTATGGAAGATCAATTAGGCGATTTTCCAAAGGGGTGAATCCCTGGGCGTCTAAGAATATTAAGTGGATTTCCCCGGGGAGGTCGGAGCCTAGGTTATCGTCCCAGGGCGTCTATAAGTTCATCAATTTCGGGTTCCCCACTCTCTCTACTGACGTAGTCGACAATAATCCAGTATTGATTTATAAAAATGATTACATTAAAAAAGATAAAATATTTTTATGAATCTTTAACATATATGGTTATGAATAATAACGGGTTTTTAAATAGCTTCAACTATTGAGCGCAAGTAGATTGAAAAGGGGTTTCTAGTGATCAGGAATAAAACATTTAAACTTCTGAAAATAAAATGACAGTTTAGTTGCAAAATTTGTTCGTTGCAAAATTTGTTCACTGCAAATTACGAATTTTTAATTTTTTTTCTATTTTTGAAATGAAATCATTACACAAGGGGGTCGTTTATAGAATCCTGCCGGAGCTATAAAAATGTTGGGTTTGGCCACCGGAGTAAATATTGTTCAAAGACGACCTTACAACGGAGTAAGATATATAGGTTAATGGTTTACATAATGGTGTCTTGTCATAGTAACTGCACCCTGAACATGTAATCTGGTAACCAACAAATCTTTTTAGAGTTTTAATGTTATTTTAAATACCTTTCAACAGATTTCTTGAACTCCCAAACCTTTGTTAATGTTTTTAATTTGCATGTAAGCTGATCTCGATCAGTTTCATCCCCAAGAGATAATGAGCCTTTATTCAGAGCAGGGTTGACCAAATCCGATATTTTTTTACCCCTTCGTCCAAACATCCTATAAACATTATGATATTCTTTTCATTATGATCGGTTAAAAATAAAACCTCTGAGTGAAAAAAGTGTGAAATTTTTTTAACACCCATAAAATTGCACTAATTTCCTACATAAACACAAAACTAGATTTACAAGAAGGTTAATATTTTAAAGATCCACATAGTTTTTTACTAGCATTTTTATTGATAAGCTAATTTTATTCTAGGGTCAACCGTCCTGGTATTTACACAAAAATATCGAGTTTTAGGTATTTGACCTAACATAAAATCCTTTTCTTAAAAGAATTTTTTCGAATATTTTTATTTTAAATATTTTTTCTAATTTACTATACACTTTTTAAGTTAAAAATATAAAAAAAAAACATTTTTGATTTAGGGATTGGATCAAAAAGAACACGAGGGATGGGGGCTGTGATAAATTTGAATAAATAAATGTCTTGAAGTTAATTTTCTTTAATTATTTCAGAGAAAGATTTATATTTTGACTGACTCTCTTCTTACCATTACATTCACGACTAAATATCTTAAACTTTATTTAAACAGAAAATAATTAAAATATTTAATACAATATTGTTACGGCGAATTGTACCTCTAAATCTGACAAGATAAACTGGATTGAACTGGATCAGGATGATTCCATTTCTTATAAATATTCCAATATGGATTTTGATTTAACAATTTTTCTTTTCTACTGGGTAAACATCAAAGTTTGAACTTGAAGTTTCCTAAACAAAACAGAGTGACTGTCTAGGTATAGTAGTTGAACTAAGATGCAGTTTGCTGAAATAGAATATCAGGATTGATTTGATACCTAAAAAGTTTTTACGTTCTATGGTTGTTAGTGTTGCATAAGATTGAAAACTCAATCTCCTAAAATCACGATTTTGGATAACTCTGGAAATTAGCTTACAAGGTTCGATTTTTAAAAATCATTTAATAACCCAACAATAATTATATGCACTAATTTGTTAGTTAGGAACACATTTCTTTAAAGAAGATATCAATTAAATTAGTTTATAGCAGAATTAGTTCAACGTTTTTGATCCGGATTAATAAATAATTTTTAAAATCGATATTTTTTATTAAACCTCCAGCTTTTGAAGAGCGAGTTTGCAATCAGTTGTGTTGCAAAAATAGAACGAAAAATCGTCTTAAAGGTATCAAATGAACCATGATATTCTATTATATAATACTGCACTCTCAGTTCAGCTACCATACCTAGCCAGTCATTTCATTTAAAGACAAAGTTTTTATCCCAAAACATAAATTGTTGACAAAAGATTTTTAATTAATTTTCAACTAAATTGAACTGTATAGAGCTGATTAAGCAAGGCAAGAAAAATAATGTCGGCGTACTACATTAAAAATGTTATTAAGATTAAAACATTAAGAAAGGCAAAATAAGCCATGTTTTTTTAACTTTAGTTAGAAAATTACCTAACAGAACTAACGGAAGGGCTTGGAAGGGGAGTTACCCAAGGGCTTGCCCTAGCAGTGCTACGTAATCTATCAAATTTTCCCTCAACCTTGAATAATATGTTTAAATAAACAATAAACATTGAACATATACATCATATGAGTATAAAACTTATTTGGTTACTTAACGTATTATTGGAAAAAAACGGGGTTGAAAAAAGACTAAAGTACGTTTTAGGGGCAAATAGGAGGATTAAATATGTTCATCAGTACCTGCATTAAGGATTTGTCTTTTGTTTCTGGTATATAGGAGAATGTGAAGAATATCGCAAGAAAACAAGCTCCTTGAAAAAAGTAAATATTATTATATTTTTTAAGTCAAGATGTAGACGTTTTTTTATTTCTTAATAACTAGATAAAAGAAAAGGAAAAAGCAGTATAAATAGATTTTCAATGATTGTGATAAAATAAAACCTGCATATAACCAGAACACGCCATGGTCCCCTATACTCTCCTCTAGGTTGGGAAATGTCTTTACAACAAGAAACAATTCTATATTAGAGATTGCGATAGTCATACCACCTGAAATTAAAAGGGCGTGTAAAGGGCATTTGGGTTTGTCGTAGGAAATGTCTAAAGTATTCTAAAACATCCGTTAAAGGTTATCATTATAGAATTCAATTAGAAATACCAACCTAGGAGAGATCTCAATTCTGCCGGATAAAATTCAGCTACATACATAAATGGTATACTAAAACCAAGACATAATATTAAGCAATTTATTCGTATACACACTTATTAATTCTTAAACACAAATATTGTTTAGGCAAACAACTACCCCTGATTTTGTAAGAATAACAAAAATTCCACAAAAAAATCTCATTTTGGGATTTTTTTTCAGCTATTGTGTGATAAACGTTGTTTTTGCGTCAAATTGAACTCCAAACTTTTTAAATTAAAACCTCCCTTTTTTCCGAACCCAATTCAGGTATATTGCATTTTTTTCTAAATATTTAAAGTCATTCCTGAAATGACAATAATTATTCGAGGCCTGAAAGTTTGTCATGCCTTAGAGGGCGCTTCGCACCCAGCTTCTAAATTAATTGTGAACATGTTCTCTTTGTGTACTTCGTGAAACAAAACAAAAATAATTCGCGGATTTTCAAAAAAAATTTCGTGGATTTTCAAAATTTTCAAAAATTTTATGAAGATCGAATTTTGATGGAGACAAATATTTGAAATTTTGATCATTCATAAACCTTCCCTGGTGTCCCTAGATGTCCCACAAAAAATTTGGGCCCGATCGGTTCAGCCGTTTTGACGTTTATTGGATACAAACAAACAGACAAACATAAAGACAAGCCAAATTTATATATAGATATGATTTTTGCTTGAGAACCAAGGTCTGCCTGGAAATATTTGGTTTCCATAGAAGTTAACTCTCTCAATTTAGAATTTTAAAACCAAACTTTAAAACATCCCGTGGTTCTACCGAATTCCCCAATAAAAATTAGTGGCAAATCGGTTAAGCAATTTCTGAGTTATGATCAGACATACCAACAAACAGACAGAAAAACAGAGATTACTGCTTCATATATATATCATGTCTTCCTGCATAATCCTAATGGTGCTGCAACCATGTACACAACCACAGAAAGTAGAGGAATCCAGTCCAATCCTGCCATATCAGACATTAAACTATCCTCCACTTGAGCGTACATACTGCAACCTTAAATCATTTTAATCAATGTACAACAAAATGAATGGGAATGTCATATCATGTCCTACCAAAATGCTTTATCAGTTTGTGCTATTGCATGTCCTCATCTAAATGATCTATTTGAATTTTACAGATCAAATGGTAGAATTTAAATCCAGAAATTTAGAATAACTAGCCTTAGAGGGCGCTTCGCGCCCATCTTATAAATTAATTGTGAACATGTTCTCTTTGTGTACAGCGTAAAACAAAACAAAAATAATTCGCGGATTTTCACAAAAAATTTCGTGGATTTTTTAAATTTTTAAAAATTTAATGAAGATCGATTTTTGATGGAGACAAATATTTAAAATTTCAATCATTCATAAACCTTCCCTGGGGTCCCTAGATGTCCCACAAAAAATTTGGGCCCGATCGGTTCATCCGTTTTGACGTTTATTGGATACAAACAGACAGGCAGACAAGCCAAATTTATATATAGATAATCATTAAAATTTCACTTTTAATAAAAAATACAGCTAATTAAATGAATAAATAGTAAATACCTAAGACAACAAGTGCAGATGACATGATGAACGAAGAGCTGATAATCAAAAGCTTTCTGGAACAAACTCGAACCAAAGGGATGAACAGCAGAGAGCCAACTAAATGAAGATGTATTTCAACTGTTTTTTTTGTTGAAATACATCTTGACTAAACGTTCAATTTTTACAAAAAAAATCAAATGATCAAATAATAATTTAATTAGAAGATATCGATCGTTGCTTCATTTTAATTCGAAATCAGTAATTTTGTTAGTTACCTAGTTGAATAATTGCAATGATGACGGCAGAAGCATATTTATCGATGTGTCCTCCAGCTTTTATAAAGATATCGACAGCATAAAATTCAATAGCAAACTTTCCTGTAGCAACGTATTTGAAGAATAAAATAACAATGAAATAAATTTGGTTTTATCAACAAGTTGTCAAATAATATTGATTCATTTTCTTTTTTTCTATCCAAAAATAAATTAAATGTTAGTAAAATTATTTCAGATAAGTGCATTCCTGAGAAAAGCATAAATAGGAATAGAATATTGAGAATCAGGAACGGTCGATAATATTTCCGTTCTCCAAATACCTTTTTCAGACCCTGAAAAATTTGTTTAATTTAAAAATTCTAATTCAAATGATACACATAATATAATTGAAAAGAATTTATAGCATGTTGATATCAATTTAATGTTTAAAAAAGCAGCTTTTCATTGCAAAAGACAAAATAAGGCTTTTTCCAATTAAGTTGCAAAATAAAAATTAGACAAAACATGGAATAAATATCACAAGTTAGAATCAGCTGATCGAATCCGCCCCCTTGGATTTCTCTGGAAACAACTCAGATGACGACATTCATATCCGCCACAATATTATTAATACTTTAATGATTAAATATTACGCAAAACGGATTTTGTCTTTTTTAACCTGAGTTATCTCTGCAACATATATTTGAACACAAGGTGAGTATCCGGCTGCTGCAAAACCTTTGAACAAAGAATTGAATATTTAATTTTTTAACTTTCGGTTTTTTTCTCTTACCAGCCAGAAATCTACCAACTAGCATCATTCCTAGATCCTGGGAACCAGCTACTAAACACCAACCTAGTAGGTCAACTAAGCAGTACACCAATAGACTCGCACGTCTAAAAAGACGAATTTATAGACAGTAAAATGGTTCAACAAAAGTTTATAAATTAATTTTTAATTTATTTCAAAAGCATTATATAATAAAGGTACATTACCTTCCGTACTTGTTTCCTAGAACTGCAGAGGAAAGACCACCAAAAACCGCCCCAATTCCGAAAATACTGGCTAAATTAACAATTGCAAATAAAAGATATTTATGTGTTTCATGAAAAACGTTACAAATAATAATATAATTAATATAAGCACTATTCTAAAGCAATAAGTAAATGCAGAGAATTTTTATTGATTAAACAGCAGAAATGTCATGTTCGCAAAAACTTGCAGTGCAGACTGCAGCCCACACATATTGACGCTATATTTCTCTTACAGAGTTATCCGTTCCCATTCTTAATATGTGGAAATGTTTGGCAAGAAACAGACATACATTTGATATTTATCGACTTTTATTCTTCGATAGTTAGTTACCTATCCATGACCCTTGTTCCAAGCTTGCAGTGAAGGGTCGATGTTGAGTGGTGAAGTTGTAAATATGATGACTTAAATCCACAAGCCTCTCAGAATCCTTGGAAAAATTGAGTTTTTTTTACTATACCAACAATCATCAGAACATATAGTTATAGTATTTATTTTCAAACACAAAATACAAAATAATAATTTATAATGGTTCAGCTAAAACAAAACACAAAAAAAAATGTATACTAGCAAAGTAAAATATAATTTTTAATAATTTTGTTCTGATCGGTATTTGTGGAAACCACAATTGAAAAAAATTTATTGCACAATTACATTACTTTTATTTGCCATTTTTTATATGAAATGTAAAATTCTCTACTAATACTTAATGGCATCGCTTCAAAAATTACGTAAACATTTTTTACAAAATCTTTTCAGTATGGTTTCTTATAACATACCAAAAAATACTATATTAAGGGAATAGGGTTGGTAGTTTTTGTCAAAAGGTGTTTAACACACTTATTTACTTTGATTGAATTATAGCTTACAGGTCTTATCTGAGGCAAAAGAATTGCTGAGAAGCCTAAAGCAAGACCGCTAGAGAGAGCAGCAATATTCACCAACAAAACAGGAACCAACTAAACATGTTACTTATGAGAGCGGAATTAGGAAAGTTATGATGGAGGGGGAGGGTTGAAGGTCAGAGAATGTTTAAAATTCATTAAAATGCATACCTGAGAAAAAAGAGCTGAAGCAGGACTCTCTAGGGCCGGTTTAACCCATAGAAAGCTTCTCATTCTAAAATATATCTAAAGGTGTATATAAACTATTGCTGGTTAATTTATAAGTGGCGTTGTTCCAGTTGCACAAAATTCTTACGCTTTGTTGGATTTATGCATAAGTAAAATGGCATTAAATATTTCGGAATTTTGACCAATTTACAAGCTTTGTTTTAGAATTTGGCCAAAAAATTGCTCATAAAACAACACTGACTGTCTAGCAAGGGTGTTCTTGTCTTAATTCAAATATTTGTCAACTTTAAATGTATTTATGTATCTGAAAACTGAACTCCAGTTTAGAGCTGATAAACTTTACTAAAAATGATAAAGCTTGTAAACAACTCGACTAAACAAAATAACCTTTTTCTAGTCCATTTCGATTCTTTTAAACAAAAGAAACAAAAGAAAAAGTATAGAAATTCAACAATCCTCTTACAAATAATGTTAACATAATATCAAGTTGAACTGCAATGCTTTAACCTCATTCTTAGTGAAACTAATTTTCATCAAGACGACTTTTGCTTAATCCTTCTCACAAGCTTTTTTCCAAAGAGAATAGAATATATATTAGAGGGGAATTTACTAGAAAAAAGTGTAAAACGGCCATTTTGTTGTACTGTTTCAATACTGCAGGTGTACTTCACATATGTGTGCTATATTACCTTTTGGGCCCTGGAACATATAATATTATAGAAAATCTAAAATTAATATTAAAAACAAACAAATTATGAAATAGGCTGGTCTTATAATTGACCACTGATCATTTCTCAAAGTCTCTATGCCTTTCACTTTACAAACGATGATTTTCCGTTTTAACTATAAATCAAATGATGTTTTTTATTCACTTAACTCATTATAAATTTATCTAACAGCTTAGAAAAATTCAAAATTGAAATGGATAGTCTAGGGAGCATACTGTATTAATGTACTATACTGCATATAATTTGTGAACATTTACATGATTTGTACACTTAGAACTCCCTTTCAGGCTGAAAGGGACTGACAAAATTCATACCGAAGGATTTTCTAAATTCCCCTCAAATATATATATTCTCTTTGCTTTTTTCATTCGTCAAAGTTTTAATAATAAATCCTTTATAGATACCTCAATTTCTTCGTGTTCGGTGGAATATATCCTTCAATTGACCCTTTGTTGTACTTAGGGATTCCAAAACTAAAAAATAATTTTTTTCAATAAAATGAAAATTTTTCTGTTATTCTACATAGGTCCGACCATGGGGGAGGGAGAGGGTGGGCCCTTCAGCCCAGATCCCCCTTTAAAATAACTGCCCCATGTAACCTATTACAAAACCGTTTATTATATTTTTGATTGAAAAACGGTGTTATTTGCCCAAATTATATTCTGCTGAACGGAGCACTTACAAAACGTTTCCCCACAAAACGTTTACCCTCACAACGTTTCCTGACACAAAATGTTTTCTGCAACAAAACGTTCCCTCCTCAAAATGTCTTCTGCTATTAAACGTTTCCTTAACAAAATGTTTCCTTCCAAAAAACTTTCTCATGCTACAAAATGTTCTCTTTAATAAATGTTTCATATTGCAACCCTTTGAGTAATTACATTTGATTTAATTACACTCACTATATATAATTAAATTTCCTATAAAGTTACATTTTATAAAAAGTTATACTTCCTATAATTCCACATTATTTTGGGTTAGGCTGGATTAAGACAATTAATTCTGGGCCGAGCGCTGCGGCCTCTTAGATTTTAAATAATATGCTGTATCTTATCTTATTTGGGCTAGTTTAGGTTCAGACAATTTCTGGACCGAGCGCCGCGGCTAGAACAGACTAGGGACCGAGCGCTGCGGCCACATAAATGTTAAATCAATTAGTAATTTGAAAATGTAAGTTTTGGCAAATGTAATTGTTGGAAGTGTAACTATAGAACGTGTAATAATTGGAAGTGCAATTTTATAGGAATTGTTTCTTAAAGGAAGTGTAACTTTATGGAAATTGTAACTTTTAGAAAGTGTAATTATATAAAATGTTTCTTATATGAAATGTAATTATATAAAGTGTAACTATATGAATTTTAACTGAGCCTATTTTGGGACAGGAAATATTTTGGGACAGGAAATATTTTGTGGCAGGAAATATTTTGTGGCAGGAAATATTTGATAAAAGAAACTTTTTGTTATAGGTTACATCAAGTTTGTTGCAATAACATTTTGTGTTGCAAGTGTTTTGTAAAGTCGAAACGTTTTGTAAAGGAAACGTTTTGTAAAGGAAATGTTCTGTAAAGGAAACGTTTTGTGGTGGAAATGTTGTGTTAGGAAACGTTTTGTTGAGAAACATTTCATGAGGGAAACTTTTGTGAGGAAACGTTTTGCAGTCCTTCTGCTGAACTGGAAGATCCTATAGAATTAAAAATGTAAAAAACTCTGTTTTCCCTTTCAAAAGGCAAAAAAAATATGCTTGATTTTTTTGTGTACAAATTAATTGTAAAAAGACAAAAAGAAGGAAGAAAATACTTTAATTAACCTGGGTCCGTATTGAAGTGATCTAACTGGTGTTGTAGGTGTAACTGAGCCCAGCTCTATTCTAAGCATCGAAAAAAAAACTTAAAAACAATCCACATAAATAAATAAAAAATAAAAACAAAATGTTTTTTCCTTGACTGAATTTTCAAATCGGATGAAGTTTTTGTAAATAAGGAAATACAGAATAAACACCCATCAATAACATGCAAGAAAATTGCACTACATTAAAAAAAGACACTCAAGATTGTAGAAAATATTGAAAAGTTATAGAAACAGAAAATCAAAGAGCAGGTTACAATTGGGACTAATAATGGACATATGTAACTTTAAAGGATCAAAGAAAAACAAGTTTAAACCTGGGTAAGGAACCCTCTCTCTCTAACCGGACTGACGGTATCCTTAGTGATAAAGGTTTCATCCCTTCTTTTCGCTGGGCAAGGTTTACCATGACTTAGACAATTAACAGAGTCCAGTGCAGGATGAGTGGCAAGTTTTATTTTGTTCAGATTTCAAGTAAGAATAAGCTGTAATGTAAAACCTGTTATAAAAATGTATGTTCAATGGTCAATAAAATAAAAAATTAACTAAAACATTGTTCATTGAATTGACCCAAGCATAAATCCGCTTCCTAATTAATTATCTAATCATTTATCTTTAGTACCCCACCAAAAATTTGAATTAAATGAGAGTGTATGCATATGTGTAGTGCTAGACTTATAAAGAATTTCGAGATGTTTTTCACTCTTATATTCATTGAATGTTTGAGTTGCTGAACCTATGCTCTTTTTCTACCTTTTCAAATAATTCTAAAGAAAAATGATATGAAACTTTCTATATAAAAGAAAGGTCACTAAAAATTACGTCTAAATTCCATTTAAGAAGAAATGAATAAATAAGCAAAAAGAATTATTTAAAAAAAATATATTACTTTCTAAAGAAGTCTAAGTTTCATAAAAATCCCCCAGCCCCTCCCGCCCTGCTTTAAAAGCAACCAAAAGATTTAATCCTTATAAATGGTTTTTTGAAAGTTCAATTTGGATAAAGAAAATCTTTCAATTCTAGTTTGTTGAGAGGCTCTTTGTTTATTATTTGTGAACATATATTTCCTTGGATTTAGAGCTGAAACCTAAGTTTCCCTCTGCTGAAGTTTATTGAAGCAACTTAAAATTCGCAAAGCTCTCTTCAAATAATGTTGAACTATAAAACCTCCTCGGCGGGCAACCAGCTGGATTTCCCACGTTACTGAGGGTTTATGTCGCTTCCAGCAACAACGTTCGTCGACTGCACAACAATCGTCATTCCATCTCGTATCCGCACAGGGGAGAACAAAAGAGAATAAATCAGAAAACACGATAAAAATATTTAAGAAACCTAATCTAAGTTTCTTGAATGATTATTAAAAATTCAAATGTAAAGAATATTCAACCCTATTGCGTGTATTGCTCTGTGCACAGGCTAGTGTGGTGTGCGTGCACTTTAACTTTTAAAACTTGGCAGCGCAGAGCGATAACTTATATGTTGTATTTTACGTAAGATTGCGAGTTAAACAAGAAGTTCAATAAAAAGAAAACTAATACAGGAAGAATTCCCATAAAAATTTATTAATAGATATACGAATATCGAACTAAAAAATAAAAATGTTCGGGAAAGGAAACTTTAACATTTGAAGTAGAAACTCTTAATAATTTTCCAGAGCTGTAACTTTTCATCAAAATACTTTGAGCATTTCCAACACAGATACGGTGAACCAGAGCGTAAACTACTAAAGTTTGTTGTGCTTCCCATGGAGCCTCTTCTCATTTAAAACGTTTATTTTGGCAAAAGAAACTAAACTAAGGATTATTATTCTCACCTCTATATTTCCCGTTAGAAACTTATCCAAATTTTCAAATGTTCTGTATAATTAGATATATTTAATTACACTAAAGGCAGTTTTAATTACTTTCTTACTTATCCGCGATACTCCAGTTCCAAAACTAACACTTGGCCCATTTCTAACACTGAGTGTAAGAAAGGGGCCAAATCTGCAAAGTTATCTTTTCAAGTGTATCAGTATATATCTTTAAATTTAAGCCGAGTTAAACAAAACTACACCATACATTGATGCTATCTCATTTGAAATACTCCCGTTTGAACTATTGATCATTTGAACTATTGTTCGTTTGAACTACTGCACGTGGTACCACGTAAGTAGTTGAAATGAACAATAGTTCAAACGAGTAAATATATTGCTCATTTGAACTATTTTTTAGTTCATTTGAATTATTTTCATTTGAACTATTATCAAAAAATAGTTCTAATGAACATTAAAATAGTTCAAAAGGACATAAAAATAGTTCAAATGAACAAAAAATATTTCAAATGAACACAAAAATAGTTTAAATGAACAAAAAATAGTTCAAATGGACATAAAAATATTTCAAATGAACATAAAAATAATTCAAATGAAATAGTTCAAATGAAAAAAAAATAGTTCAAATGAACTTAAAATATAGTTTAAATAAAAAAAAATAGTTCAAATGAAATAGTTCAAATGAAAAAAATAGTTCAAATGAAATATAGTTCAAATGAACCAAAAAATAGTTCAAATGAGAAAAAGATATTTCAAATGAAAATGACAAAAAAATAGTTGAAATGAACAAAAAAAAGTTCAAGGAGGAAAAATAGTTCAAATGGACAAAAAAAATAGTTGAAATGAACAAAAAAATAGTCACAATGAATAAAAAAATAATTCAAATAGACGTAAAAATAGTTAAAATTCAGACAAAAAAAATAGTTCAAATGGACATAAAAAATATTTAAACTATATTTTAAGTTCATTTCAACTTTTTTTTTCATTTTAACTATTTCATTTTAACTATTTTTATGTTCATTTAAACTATTTTTATGTTTATTTGAAACATTTCTGTGTAATTGTTAGCATAATTAATTGTCATTAACTAACTTAATGCGAATTATAAAAAAATTTAAAAACTGAATTAGAAAAATAGTTCAAATGAGCAAGAAATGTGTTGATTTGAACTACAGGATATGACGTCATGTCAGTAGTTCAAATGAACAATATAGTTCAAACGAACAATAGTTCAAACGGGAGTAGTTCAAATGAGAATCCACCCCATACATTTATTTTTAATGGCTATAACTATACAAGAAATGCCAACTTTAAACAAATAATAAGGTATAGGAATCAGTTTTTGATGATATTTCATTTCATTTTCGTACATTTCTCAATTTTGGAAAAATTATCCACCATACTTATGTCGCACTATGTGTTAACCAAAACAATTAAGCTTACTTCGCTGTTAGGTCGTCTTTGACCAAGATGTTCTCCTGTGGCCGAACCCAACATTTCTTATCCCTGGCAGAACCGTAAACAACCTCTCGTGTAGTGATCGTACATTTCAAGTATAGTAAAAGCTTTAAAAATTCGTGATTTATAAATCTTTGTAACCAAACTGTTATTTTATTTGAGAAGTCAAAAACGTTGTTTTATCACCATTTAATAGTCCGCGTATCCCCTTCTAACCCTTCACAAGTAAGCACATTTCATAATAAAAATAATTATTGTAAACATTAAGGCGATACAAGAATCAAACGAACTAACTATTTCATTCAAGGAAATAAATATCTATTGACTGGTAACAGTATCACATAATTATAATATCCAGCTACAGAGCGTCCCATATCATATCAGATTATCTCTAATCTTTAACGTCAAAATAAACCCTTAATACTCGAAAAACTTATCATTTTCCGCAAGAAAATTCTTATATAACCCTTATATTTTTTTTCAAAATGATTCATTCTAATTAAATTTTCTAATTAGTCCCAAAAATCGTAATTTAGACCCGTTCTCGGTCTAATATGATGTGGGACACCCTGTATGTGGAGGAAGCTAGGTTCGAGCTCAGACAAAGGTCGTCTTTAGCTCTTCCATAGAGGTCCCCCCCAGCATCATCTACGAGGTTGACGATTTGAAAGTCGTCTTTAATCTTTGAATTTATTTGAGAAATTCATTCGTCATCCTTCTTTCCCATGTATGATTCTTGAAACACTTGATCTCAAAAGTCCTGGGATATTCTCTAAAGGATCACAGTGTTCTTACAGGAAGGTAGAGGTTTAAAAAAATGTCAACAAAAACGGACAAATTGTTTTGATGTCGAGCTATGTTACGCCTTCTCAAAACATGTTTTATGTAAATTGTATCTTTTCCTTTTTGTCTTTTACTCCCAATTATTTCCTTGTCTAAAAAATTGCACAAAGGAAAACATAATATTCTTAAATAGATTTTTGGTGGAAGAAAATACTTAATTCATTTTTTAGCAACAGTTAATATATCCAGAATTTTTTTTGACTCTAGTAGTTACATGAACACATTTAAACATTAAGTACACTGTACTATATACAGTACCAATAAGAAAAAATAACAGCTTGTACATTGCTGGTACATAAAACCATTTGAAAATGTTCTTTAATCTTACTCCAAATGTGATATACTAAACAGCTGTTTAACATCTTTTATCTAAATTCTATATTTAGGTTAGTATTCCTTGTCCTTGAGGATTAAAAAATCCTGGATATAGTGTTGCCAAAGCAGCAAATATTATAGTTATCAAGCAGTTTAGACCAGAATACGATGTAAATAATAATATCTTCACCTCTCCTCAAGAATATGCTCTACTTGAACTCAAAACAGTACGAAGCAAATAGATTATCAAGTACAATAGGTGGTAACAGTGAAATGGACCAATTATACACAACGTCACAAGTGCCAAATATAACAAGGAGCACGAAATTTTCTCACATTTTTTTGACAAGATAAGATGAAGAATGTAAAACCGAAAATAAAGAACAAATAAAATTGCACTAATTTTACTGCAAGATAAGCACTTAAATCTAAAATTATCACTATTATTGAATGCTATATACTTTGGAGAAAAAAACTCAGCGGGAGCGGTTGAACCAGCGGTTGAGATCTAGCCTAGGCTCTACACAGTTCAGAATAAAAATTTAAGAAGAAATTTACAATTTGTTCAACCGCAAAATCGCACTTTTTCAACAAATGAAATATAATTTTTCATGAATAACGTTTTCTGATTTTTTAGCAACTTTTTGCTTTCAACCGCTGGTTTTCTGATTTTTTCAGCAACTTTTTGCTTTCAACCACTGTTTTAAAGAATTTTCAGCAACTTTTTTGCTTTCAACTGTTTTCAGATTTTTCAGCAAGTTTTTTGATTTCAACCGCTGTTTTTCAGATTTTTCAGCAACTTTAAACCAGCGGTTGAAAGCAAAAATGTTACTAAAAAAACTTTAAATCAGCGGCTAAAAGTTAAAAAGTTGCTGAAAAAATTTTGCTAAAAAAACTTTAAACCAGCGGTTGAAAGCAAAAAAGTTGCTTAAAAAATCTTCAAATCAGCAGAACAGTTAAAAGTTAAAAAGTTGCTGAAAAAAAATTAGCCGAAAAATCTTCAAACCAGCGGTTGAAAGCAAAAAAGTTGCTGAAAAATCTTTAAATCAGCGGTTGAAAGTTAAAAAGTTGCTGAACAAAAATTTGCAGAAAAATCTTTAAACCAGCGGTTGAAAGCAAAAAAGTTGCTGAAAAATCGGAAAAACAGCTGCTGAAAGCAAAAAAGTTGCTGAAATATCGGAAAACGGTTGTAAGCAAAATGTTGCTGAAAAATCTTTAAACCAGCGGTTGAAAGTAAAAAAGTTCTGAAAAATCTGAAAACCAGCGGTTGAAATCAAAAAAGTTAGCGGCTGAACAAATTTTAAATTTGAGCAAAAAAGCATTTCTTATTCTGAGTCTAGGCTAGGCGTAGAGTCTAGGCTAGATCTCAACCGCTGGTTCAACCGCTCCCGCTGAGTTTTTTTCTCCAAAGTATATATCATTCACTATTATTAATAATTTTGTCGGACACATAAAACTGAATTGACACTTGTGACGTCAGAATACAGCTTTACTAATAGTGTACAAATTCTACGTTGCCATCTATTGTACTAGAATCTATTTGGTATTAAATATTTTCTTCACTTTAGAATTCATTAAAGGTATGTTTGCATTATTTTTGGGTTTTTATGACAAAGTTTTCAGAATATATATCAGCAAAGCTAGTAATAGGAATAAAAGATAGAAAAGATATTATTTAAAATAAAACCTGTTCTGAAAAGGCCTTTAACATTGCTTACATAGGACAATTCTCCATTTTCAATTAGATTTTTTTAATCCTCAATCCTACTTGATTGTTTATTGCCTATATTGCCGGAGTTATAGGGAATTTTATTCAATACTAGCTGAAGGGCCAGGCGTTGACCGTGAAATTTTTTTTCAAAAATAAAGTTCGACTTTTTTCTAGCCTTTAACACCCCCTAGCCACCCCTAAGTGTCCACAAAAAAATTCAGCCCAATCGGTCAAGCCTTTTGGCCGGCTATACGCAACATTTATACGAATGCCTTGTTTTATCATATAGATAAAACCAAAATTGTCAATATTTAATCAAAATTAATCATATCTCCGGTAAGAGCACAAAAAGGCAGACCTCATTTTGGAAATGCCAAGACTTTTTGAGACTATTAACTCAAAAATTTAACTTTTGAAATTTGGTTTACAAACAAATGCCGTAAACTGTTTCAAAGATCTTCAAGTAGCCTTGAACACCCTGTAGAATCAACCCATCTATCCAATCCATGCAGTATCTTTTCCCCCGGAATGAGATTTAAATTTCCTATAATTAACCCCATTGTCCAACTCAACTAACCGAAAAATTCAAACAATGTTTGAATTTTTTCCAAGATATCTCCCAGAATAATTATATTCCATGCAGTGTGTATTAACATAAGGAAGTGGAAATAATGACAACTCATATAGGTCCAAAATCTAGATTTTGAAAAACCTGTTTATACAGTAAAACCCTTAATAACGAATACATCGAAAGAATTCATTAAATGTCGTATTCTTCACTTTCTGATAATGGAATGTTGCAGATATTTAGTTTTTTAATTAAATGATTATATGGAACTCTTTAAAACTGTTCCCGCATATTCATTGCTATTTATTTATTTTCGCAAATACTGATATTTACGTAATTTAGTATAAAAATCATTGAAAAATTGTCAAGACGACATTTGATAAATTCTTCTGATGTATTCTTTACAAAGGGTTTCACTGTAGTAAAAAGTTTCAATCTTAATAAAGCTTTTTGGTTTAGGTAACTGCAAATATCTTTTCAAAACCTTCTTACATCGACATATTTTTCAGATTCATTATACCAGTTCATTAAAGTTATTGCTTTCTATAGTGCAGATATCGATATATATATATATATATAAAAAATCAGGATAGATTTCTATAAATGTTGTCAAACCCAAGGATGTAATGCAAGGAAAGTTATTTCAGAAGTGTACACATCATTTGTACTGCAGTGCACTGTCTCTGGGCGGTAATGTAAACACAAGACGGATGTCACAGCCTTACATGGGATCCATCTTTCACATAAAAAAATCAATGAAATATTCTGGTCATACTAATCGAACACTGATGCATCTATTCTTGTTTACAAATTCCGCCCAAAGAAAACTGGTTTCAATGTGTACGCAGAGTATACACGACCGCAATTAACTTTCCTTGCATTACGCCCTTGGTCAAACCAAACTTTCTGCTATGTTGGCAGGCGTTGAATGTGCAATGTGACATTTTAGAGGTATTACTTTCTATTTATCTTCAAGATATGTAACCTTGATTCTTTAAAAAGTTTCCGTTTATCTAATGATGAGGTATAATCAATTCCTTGTTTAATCAGATTTAATCAAAGGAAAACAAAGTTTTACTATGAAGCTTGACGAGCTTGACCAAGTTAAACATGTTTAAAAATAAGTACTAAGACTGGAAAAATTCTCCATAAACATGATAACTGCTGCTAATTTACATGTGGATTATGATATTTGAATAGAACGATGGATGGATAAATCGATCCCACCGCCGTAAACTCTCATTGGTTCTTAATAGACACCAGGCACGTCAGTGAAACCAAATATTTCAATGTTGGATAAAATTGCAAACTACGATCTTATTACAATATTTCACAAAAGCGTTGGTTTATGAATGTATTTCGGTTTAATATATGTATATCTGAAACTAGAGTATCATGCTTAAATATTTAATCATAATCTATTATAGTTGGGGTTTAATCCAAGAATTGTGTATATATCAAACAATAGAATATATATCATATATTCATAAGTTAATTGCCAATCCAAAAATCCTCTAAAGAAATAATTTTGTCCAACAAAGACAATGTGTAATAGCTCTGTGGAATGATTTTATTATGGGGGGGGGATTCTTCAAAATGTTTTGCAGAGAAGCATACATATTAATCCAACGAATATAGTTAACAAAAATTCAATTTTTGAATATTATATAATCCACTTCCGTGGTTAATGAAGAAATCTATGTATAGTGTACATTCGTTTATTATAGAATAAAAAAACATTTCATCGCCAACTAGCGAAACTTAGAATGCTTAATTTCTTCTATTCAAGGGGGTATTAAAATCTTAATCAATCTTTGTTGAAACCTCAGCTCAGTGCTTGAATACTTGATAAAATGCATGAATTTATATATATGTAAAAGGTAAGGTTTCAAAATATGAAATACTGAACAAATAGATGAAATAAAAATAGCCCTCACCCAGACATTTAATGTTATAATTTCTTCACAATTATCGGCCGGTATATTTCCTTAATGATCAGAAGAAAATTCGGACAATTACATAGTTTTTTTTTTTTTACAGTAGGTTTAAATAAACGAGGTAATTTAGAGCTGAACATTAAATGTGTCTCCTAACGAACATCATACAATGTGAGCACGGGAGAATAATAAATGATCAAAACCCTTACATAAAGGGACAATACGCAAAGATTTAATAAATTTGTTTCCGTTTTTATGGGAAAATTATATGCGTGATCAATACCAGATAAAAGGCCATTTTCGAATTCAATGCCAGCGGAGGGTCCCTTTATACATATTTATTAAAATTTTTACATTGAAACAGTCTCTAAATTGAAGAATGTGAAAGGAAAGACAATGGTTTGTGTCAACAGACCTGCAGAATACCGCCTTTAGCCAAAGATGACTACAGTCAAGGGGAGGGCAATTTTGCCTTACATTTTAAAATTAGATAGTTTAGAAATGGAGGCACAACATCTTTAAATGGGGGGGTTGAGTAACCCTTCGATTAAAAAATATCTAAGGAGGGGGAAGGTTAAATCTTGGCGGAGGTGGTATTTCATCACAATTCTTAGTTTCCAGATCAGTTGAAGAGGGTACACTGTACAGAGATCTCATAACTAGTTATTTTTTTTAATATTTCGATCGGTAAGTGCTCCTGTTCAGAGATTTATGAACATATTTTTAAATCTTCATATATACAACCTAAATTTCTTATCTTAACTTTAACATGCGCGCATTACAATTTGATAAATTGAAATTTTGCAAATAAGTGTTTTACTTCTTTTAAACGGAAGATCTCTGTACCCAGTGTTAGGACAAGGTAGATAGAACCTATAAAAGAGATTCTAAAAATAAATGTATCATTCAATACTTGTTTTAAAAGTCTTTTTTTTTTGTGTCAATCGTAGCCAATCATAACTTATTATCTCTCGGGCAAATGTAAAATATATTATGAAAATAAACCTTTGTTCAGCAAGAATGAATGAATAAACAATAAAGCACTTCTAACACTATCTACCCAGACCTTACACTGTAAAAACTTTTAACTACAGTCTTTAACTGGCAGTTGACAACAATTGAGAGACCTGCTTGTACGCTGGTAGGGACAAGCAGCACATACTACGTTAAATCGTTTTATTACATAACTGCTTGGTAGATGTTTCGAGCTACCAGCAGAATAGAGATAGTTCCGCCCCCTGTCTCCAAGACGTAACAACTTTTGTTTTAATCTGAAATTGTAAATAATTTAGTTTAGTTCAAATAGACAACAAAAATAACAATTTTTCCAGTGAATGAAACAAAAATTCAACTAAAAAATAGGCTCTGCAAATTTTAAATGGACACGGGAAAGGTTTGAACGAGTTTGTTATGATTAACAAACACGGATTCAATTTGTTGCATATTAACGTTTATATTAATATATATGCGGAGACTTCTTATTCTACAGGAAGGTATTTTTTAACAACAATGTTATCCTAAATAAAAATATAATTTCGATAAGAATACATAATTAATATTAAAATTGATTAATAATAATTTATCATAAAACTGAAAACACAATTTTCATTTTATTATTATTATTGCTGGTTCAGAAGAATAGTTATAATATGATATGTTAAGTGTTTTTTCATTCATGAACAGCCAAAGACCTTATTTTTTTTAAATCTCTGAACATTACAGTTCATTGTATCTTATCAATTTTATTATTTTGATTTTGCGTCTATTGTTTGTAAATATTTATTTTTATTTTAGTTCATTTTTGATTATATTTTTCACAATTAGAGAAAACACGATTCCATTTAGACATAAATTCTTTATTTAGGTTGTCCCAAAAAACGTAATTGAGTAACGATTTAGTCTTCTAGAGATTGTTCTTTGTTTATGTTTTGATTACCAACTGTAGTAAAACGCAAACTTCGCTTTATATATCTCTTTCATATATTTAAAACACATATTTTATATAGTTTTGAAGAATAACCAAACCAGGGTTTCTCTCGATTCATAAATAACACTACCTAATTAATTTATCCAGTTAAAAAAAATTAACCTGCTGCATTTTTTCGAAGTCCAAACTTGGCCTAGGAATGTTATGAGGTCTTGGTGTTGTTCTGTGTCGCTTGTTAGGTGACCTCTCCTCCCCCTCCTCATCCTCCTCTTGTCCTCGGAGCACAAGAACTCCTGAACCTCGAACACGAGGACGGAATGCTCCAGATGATCTCTGCCCCTCTCTAAAAATAATATTTAATTTTTTTTTGCATTATTAGACAACTTTACAACTTGTAGCAACTCATTATTATTATTGATTCTTATAAAAAAGTTAATTTTTCTTTTTTTGACCCCTAAGTGATCGTCAATGTCTCTCTCTGTAATAATCTTTTAAAAATCAAAATATTTTTCACCTCAAATTTGTCTGATTTGCAGGTCGCTGTTCTGTTCCAAGCGCCTGTTCTTGATCCACCCCTGAGGGCGCCATATGGAAAAGTTTTGGTGGCGGGCTTTGAGACCGCCGAGGCTTGTAAACGTTGAGGGGAGGGGATGTGCAGAACTGTACAGGGGTGTAAACACCCTCCATCAACTCACTCACCTGGAAGTTAAATGTTCAATATATTTCACACTTTCCAGATGTTGTTAAAGAGACTTCATTTAAAATAACTCTCCAATTCTATACATTGAGAGGCATGTTATTAACAACGGTATCCTTTTAACCTTGTCTGAGTAACAATGAGAAATATAATACAACGAATTTCTATCTTTAAAAAAAACCTCAGTTAAAAAAATGCGTCAGTGCGATAATCTAAGTACAGGAACAGCTATTGAATAATTTTGATGTGAATTGTGGCATCCATGTAGATATAAACTAAATGGACACAATACAATCAATACAATACAATACACAATACAAACTTATACAGTTTCCAGATCGCAAATACGCTTACAGAGAAAACATCAACCTTTGATATAAACTGTTGACCGGATTTTGATTAATAAGTAACGTACAACTTAGGAACGTAAAGGAACTGAGTTATTGTCACAAACTCTTATTGTCTAATCCCTATATATCTTTATAATCTTATGATTTTGATATTTCAAACTTAGATTATTTGGTCCAACAGAATTAGTAGTTTGAAATATCAAAGCTCTACGACATTGGTAGTAAAGATAAAGAGATTACAAAAGTAGAGTTTGTTACAAAAACTCAGTTCCTTTCAAACTAGATTTTAAAATTAAAAAAATTGTTCATCAAGATTATTTAATTTCTAAAAATTCAATTTTCCAATTTTAAGAATGATGTTCATCGAACTTAGGTGCGTGTATGGGGTTAAACAAATTTGGAAAAAAACTGTATACATGTTTCAGAATGCTTCTTTTGCATTGCACATTGCATTAGACGTTACTTTTACTAAGTCTTGGGCTTGAGGTCAAATATTGAATTAATCTAGAATAAAGGATTAAGGAGAAAACTCTTTAACTGACCTCCTCATCTGCAGAACTACCAGAACCAGCTCTGGCACCTTGCTCTACTTCACTCCATTTCCGCTTCTCTACGGCACTCATACGACCAGGTGCAGTTTTCGCGGCTGTAGGAACAGTTCCGTTTACATAAACCTTCTTCCGTGCAGAGCCAATAATATCTTCCAGCTCCTCCTCACTGGAGTGGTTGTCATTATCTTCCCCTACAATCATTGTCTCTGAGAAAACAACTGCAACAGGTTCCTTAACTAGTGGCGTCAACTGTCTACTTCGACCTCCTAGTCTCGCAGCTGAACGCAGGTTCAGTGATATACCGCTGTCAACGTCTAAAACATCGTATGATATAAGTTGCATTCACGCCTAGGGGAAAAATACCTGTCTTATCTACAGCGAAACGGCAAGATCATATATATTTCAAAAAACCTTCTCTCAGCCAACATTTCTTTTTTTCACATAAAAACTACAACTGGTGTATAATAAGATCATTCCCAACCCTGTTTAAAAATATTTCCCCCCTAATGTTAAATATGTATGCACGGAACACCAAATAAAGTTTTTTTTCGCTAAATTGGAAAAAATAAATAAGTTTTAGAGTAAAAAGTATCAAAAGTAATAAAATAAAATTGAATTACAACGAAGATAATCATGCGTTATACAAGAACTTGTCCAGGGGATACTCAATCGACCGCTGTTTTTCAACTTATCTAAATTCACATTCTCTCAAAAGTTTTAATGCCATGTAGGACGTAGGGGCTGGATGGCGGGATAACCGTTAAATAACTTACTATCGCTCTCCCTTTCAGTTAGCTCAATATCTTCGTCTGATTCTGTGCCACTGTCTTCTTGTACCTAATCAATAATAAATCATTAAGCAAAAAATAAATAATAAATGGATGTAAAAATGTAGTAAAATATACTAAAGTTTATCAAAAGAAATATATACACTAAAGTTGTACTGAGGTTTTGGGTCCCAATGCCCTCCCCCCTAGAAATAAAAAATGTACCCCCCCCCCTCTTTGCAAATTTCTGAATACTCTGAAATGTCTTTGTCGACTTAAAAAAAAAAATTACACAACCTTAGAAAAAAATACAATTCGCGATGACTTTAATAAACATTGGCCGGTTATAAAACTTTAATCATGTGCGTTCCACACAAAAATAATGTATTTACGACAATCTTGCTTTCTGTATTCAAAAACCGACAACTGAGAATATTTTTTTTTCGGAATGTGGTGGATGTGGGCTTTTAAATTAAACTCATATTTCAGGCTAGCTCTGGCATCTATGCGTACTTCAAATCTACATCTACAACAGTTTTATGATCAACAAATGTACGCAATTTACAGTTATCTGAATAATTGTATTACTAAAAATCCAGAAGTCCATGTAGTTTGTACGGTTTTTTGCTTGAGTTCTTAAATTTTTGAATAGGCACTTTTTTATCATTTCTGTCCAAAGCTTCATTTAAAGAAATTCTAGATCGCAAGTTCGCAGGTGAAAAAGGTGAGTAAACTTTATTATGACCATTTCAGATTTAAAATCCAACCATCTGTGAATTAAACCGATCTAAAAATATAATAAAAAACGATATTCCTAATTCAAAAACGTTATCCTGACATTTTGGGCAACAAACAAATGTAAAAACTTTGAAATTTGTTTGAAAATTGTTATAGATTTAGAGTTGATTCATACATTGGTATATTCCTAAAGAACGATTTTTGGACCCCCCCCCCCCCCCTCCTATCAATTTTGTACATGGATCTTACAGAAAGTGTCTTTCCTTAACCTAGCCCGTGGCCGCAGCACTCAGCCCCCTAGCCTGTCCTAGCCGCAGCGCTCGGCACAGAAAGTGTCTTAACCAACCTAACCCGTGGCCGCAGCGCTCGGCCCCCTAGCCTATCCTAGCCGCAGCGCTCGGCCCAGAAAGTATCTTAACCTAATCTAACCCTAAATAATAATAAATAAATACTAATTTACTAATTTCGTAATATTTTTTTGGGGGGGAGGGGTCTAAAAATCGTTCACTAGGACAGACCCCATACATTAATTCACCCTGTCAAACTGCAACATAGTTTGTCTGTCTGGGGGGGGATGGTTCGGTAAAAGGATGTATAAATTTAGTTATTGATTTAATTATTTAACGCTATTAATACAACTTTAAAAAGTGTAAGAACTTACGAACTGTCTAGTACTGTCTATTTGTGCAGTATAATAATATATAGACGGAGGAATGTGTGAAAGTCTATAATACACGGAACTCCCGCGCCATCTTTAAAGTTTCTACTATATTCTTTACTCACAACATCAAACGTTTATATATTTAAGTCGAAACTAAATTAACATTTCAATTAAGCAATGCAGATCTTATTGCAGGATGACAAAGATGAGGTATTCTTAACTTCCAAATTAAAGACTCAGTATACAGATCAAACTTAATTAAAATATGAAGAAGACATAATTTGAATGACGCGACAATATACTTTTATGTAGGCTTCTGAATAACAAACTGGTACTTAAACCCTAATTTTAAAACTGTACTCACTTTTTCAACAATGTCGTTAAATTGTTCACCAAGTGATTGTCCCTCTAGCTTTTTAGTCACAAAATTGACACTCATTATTTTCTCTCAGCCAATAATACATCTGTAGTAGAAGATGGAACAATTATCTAAGACGTGCTGACTGTCGAGGATGGAAAATTACTAAAATGGACCAGTATTTAGGAAACTTGACTCCATTATGATGGTTATTATGGTCCACAGCATACCCCTAGATGAGCGGGGTTGGACTGCCACTTCGGATTTCGGAACCCAGTAATCAGCTGTTGGACCACACTATATTACAGCTGGCTGGGGAGGAAGGTGACAGTTGTCGATTTTTTAAAGAAAGTTTTTATATACTAAAGAATTTCTTTCAAACTTCAGTCTCTTTCATAGATTTATAACCAAAGATGTGAAATACATAATTGGTTTGTCGTAAAAATTTCAACCTTTCTGTAGGGTTTGCTTAAAGCTGTCTGAGTAACAACCTTCCTCCCCCCATATATGTGAGAGTTCAGGCAACTTGGAATCTTCTTTGTGTAATATATCAACCAATAGGAAAGTATATTAGAAAAATCCACCAACCAGAGAACGACTTTGAAATATTTGCCAATCACAAGCTCTACACTCATATAAATATCCAATAGAACTATAGAACTTACTACAGAGAGGCCCAAAATCATTACCGTATTTTATATGCCTAGCATCAAACAGGCACCAGGCAGGCAGGCCCGATTTTGTCATTATGTCATTTTGGCATGCAATGTACGTAAAGTGCATGCAAGTTATTACACAAAATTTACAAATAATTATCATTTAAATCTAAAGCCAATAGCCAGGGGCGGATACAGTGGGGGCGGGGGGACATTCGCACCCCCTGACAGATTCAGGGAGGGGCGTAGCCCCCCCCCCTGAATTTGGAATTTGTTGTTCCTATTTTCAGAATAGCTTCTCAATAGCATGCTTATAAGGAAAAGCAACCCTAGTGCAAAACAGCTAGGAAAAATATCTGTCTTAATAAACTATAATTTGTGAAAAGTTAAAAGTCTAGTTTTTTAGTCTTTAGTCATTAATTTTGACTCTTTTTGAGTCTTTTAAGTCAAAACAAATTTTCGCCTGCAGCGCGATTTTTTGTTCCTAATTATGGATTTTTTTGTTCCTAAAAAATCTTGCCCCCCTCACTTAAATCCTGTATCCGCCCCTGCCAATAGCTGCATGCAAATATTTACTTATAGTATATCAAGGTGTTCAGATAGGTATAACCGCCAAAAAAGTTCTCTGAAAAAAAGTTTTTGAAGTACGTATGTAAGTTATTATTTATTTATGAAGTATATAACAAAAACATACAAAATTAAGGGTTTTGGGAGAAAATATTTTAAACCTCAAAAAATAGAGGTTGTGGGAATATTTTCCCCCAATTCTAAAAAATATAAAATATAAATCAAAGGAAAAGGAATGAAAAAGAAATGAAAAGGAAAGTTAAATATTTATTGTTTTCATTATATTTAATATAATGGTGGAGTGTAAGTATTTTTCGACGATAAACAACTTTTAGAAATAAAAATGATAAGATTTATTTGTAACGTTAAAAAAAAATTTAAGTAAGCTTTATGGGCTGTGAAAAATAGGTTCTACGCAAAACGGGCATTTTTAAGCATCTTTTTAATTCGCACTGATTTTTGACATCCTTTATTTATGACATCTTAATTACTCTTTTTAGTCTTTTCTTTGAAAATCGTCTTTGCTTTCTTCGATTCTATTTATTTCAATTATTTTAGAATTAAAACATTTGTTCTGCTAACAAAAATGTTCAATTTAATTCTGTAAAAAATTCGAAATAAGATTGATATTTAAAAGCTTAACTTGTCTAATGCCGTTTCTTTTCATATATATATATATATTTTAGGGAAATTGTGAGAAGGAAGCAATCCAATTTTAATAGATTTTACTCCAAGAATAAAAAAATCATTTTTGTTTTTAAGATTTAGGTTTTGATATTTTTTGATAATAAGAAATCTTTTTTAAATGTTGGGGGTAATTGGTCTCCTTTCAATAGAAATAAAAATTTCGAACACTAAAAATTCCCAATTTTCTGAAGGAGAGAATGTTGAAAGCAGGGGCGGATATAAGGATTCTGTAGGGAGGAGGGGGTAAAAAAATTTTCATGATGTATATCAAATATTATTGGTTTTAATTTGGTTTGATTTGCATTTCCACCCATTTCTGGGATTTACAAACTCAATCTAATAAAGGCTTCATTACATACCTTTCAGCTTTCACCTTGTTTTATACCCTTCATTATAGTCATTCATTTTACATTAACTACAAAGATCTGTAAAAAAAACTGAATTTATTTTTTTTAACTAAACTTTTTATATTAAGTTTGCTGGCAAACATTGAAAAAAGGCAGTAATATAAAAGATAATAGTTTTACTCTAAGAGGAAAAAAATGTTACTTTTTTAAATCTTTAGAAAAGCTACTCTGCAAAACTTTGAAAAAATATGGTCATTACTTTTTAAGATCTAAATATTTATTCAGTGATTAAAGATTAAAGATTTCATAAAGTTTTACAATTATCTCAGAGAAATTTTACCACATATTAGTTTTTTTGAATTCACCAGCTGTAAAACAGAGTGTATTCTTAGAATGCCAGTGTACACGTTCACATCCTGGTATTGATTTATCTGTGCTAGGAAAACAGGCATCATAGTTTCCGATTTTTTCCGTGGTTTTATCAGGACATATTAAACATGTAGTATCCTGACAAAATCCAAACATAGGATTCACAATATTGGATGGAGGATTCAGGCCAGGCGCGGGTTCAAGCTCAAGTGGTATGGTTTTAATTAGGGGTTTCACGGTCTGCTCTGGCTTAGGGTCGCTTTTTTGTTCAGGTTCAGGATCAGGTTCAGGATTAGGTTCAGGATCAGGTTCATTTTCACCGTCTAACTGAGGTATATAGGAGGAGGGTGTAAAAGAAGTAAAAGGTTCTTTCAAGAAAAGAGGATTTTGGTACTTTGTATCATTGCAATGGCGCCTTAACCCTTTCCTGCAGATTCTCTCCTCCATCAAGGGGGTTTTCACAGGGGCTGGATTTCTTTCATTCTCTTGAGGGGACTCTGATTTCTGCAGTTGGGACTCATCATCCACCTGGCGGGGTCCAGCTACCTGCGGTTGGGACCTATCACGCACCTTGGGGGGTCCAGCTACCTGTGGTTGGGACCTCTCATCCACCTGGCGGGGTCCAGCTACCTGCGGTTGGAAACTCTCATCCATCTGGCGGGGTCCAGCTACCTGTGGTTGGGACTTCTCACGCACCTTGGGGGGTCCAGCTACCTGCGGTTGGGAACTCTCATCCACCTGGCGGGGTCTAGCTACCTGCAGATGGGACCTCTCACGCACCTGGGAGGGTCCTGCAGCCTGCAAGGGAGACCTAACATCCTTTGAGGTATTTCTCGCCCGTCCATAACTTCTCCATCTTCTGCTCCTAGTCCTGGTTCTCTGATGCTTGGATCCAGGAAGGTGAGAAAAAGAAAAAAACTCGTCCCCATTCCTTGTCCATAGATTCAGCTTCAAATCCAGGCCAGCGTTTACACCAACATTGTATAACTCTAGGAGCTGGTTAGTGATCTTCATTGTGTTGGAAGTAAATCTCCCGCCATACCTCAGCTGGTCAGCTGAATTTCTAGTATTGGAGACAGGGAGTTAGAGGTGTTGTCAACGTCTACAAAAATCCCCCTCTTCTTTAAATGTACATGTTAACCTTTCTGTTCAATTATAAGGGTTCTGTACAATTCCCCTGAGCCCAAAACTTAAGACAGGGTATCGTTATGAAAACCAGTTATAAAACCCTGGTTTTGCAAATGGGGTTAGGCAGTTTTGTGGATATCAATATTTTTGCTATGAAATACTTTTTTATTTAGTTTCTTCATATTCTCCAATTTTATCGAATCTCTTAAATCAAAATCTACAAAATGTTAAGACTTCAAAAAGGAAACTCGAGAGTTTCGTTCAACGATACTCTTTTAAATTTCGAGCTCAGAGCCCAAAACTTAAGACAGGGTATCGTTATGAAAACCAGTTTTAAAACCCGGGTTTCACAAATGTGGTTAGGCAGTTTTATGAATATCAATATTTTTGTAATAAAATATTATTTTTTTCACTTGATTTATTCTCCATTTTTTTCGAATCTCTTAAATCAAAATCTACACAAATGTTAAGACCCCAAAAAGGAAACTCGGGAGTATCGTTGAATGAAACTCCCGAGTTTCCATTTCGGGGTCCTAACATTTGAGTAGATTTTAATTTAAGAGATTCAAAAAAAAGGAGAATATGAAGAAAACCAAATAATATAATATTTCATAACAAAAATATCGATATCCACAAAACTGCTTAACACCATTCGTGAATCCCGGGTTTCAAAACTGGTTTTTATAACAATACCCTGTCTTAAGTTATGGGCTCTGTACAAACTGTCCATCAGCATTTTATACTCTACCCTTTCTCCGAGGTAACCCCATCAACAGACGTATAGCTTTCTTTTGCAATGATTCTATCTTATCAATATTTTTGTTTGAAGTCATCATTAGGAATTGTTGAAACGAAATTCTAAATGAGAGTGGAAAAACCTGGAGCAATTTCACGGTTTCAAAACTGAAGAAAAACGATCGTTTCATTATGAAAACAACGACGAAAAAATGAAAAACGAAACGATCATTTTTAAAAACGATAGTTATTAAAAATTAATTTGTAAAGCTTGACGTTTTGTTAAGGATCGTTAATGACGACTCTTCGTTAACAATCTATAACAACGAACCTCTGTTAACGATTGCAACAATGATCTTTATCGACAACAATTAGTTAAAGATCGTCAACATATTTATTCATGACAATTTTTTTTAAATGATTGTCTTTGGAATAACAATCAGTCGCTTATGGTTTTTATAAGAGGATTGTTTTCTAAACGTTCGTTATTTGTTTTCTTAAAGTTCAAAACGAGTGGGTCGTTTTCTAAAACGCCGGTTTTTTATTCCGAAAACAACTATCGATTATGAAAACGATCAAAAAACGAAACAAAAAACAACTATTCAAAAAAGGGGCAATTGATATGAAGAACCCCCATGGCTATATTCAAAATACAAATGAATAGAAAAAAATGTATTTTTTATGAAAACGTCTTAGACTCTACCACATGCTGGGGAAGATGATGAGGTTGAAGCTGCAGCTAGGAGATGATCAGTAGGTAAAGCTTTCCTGGCGTTTCACAAACTATCTGCTATTAACGCCATTTCACTAGGGTTTTTGAATTCCCTGGAGACTAGATGGTCCCTCATCTCGACGGGCAACCTCTCCAGAAATAAACCCAGGAACATACAACCTGGTGTCTTGTCCTTTGGGAGAAGGGCCAACATGGCATCCATGAGAGCAGTAAGGCAATGAATTAGTTTAGAAACCTTTTGCCAGTTTGATAGAGTATATGAGGAGGCAAGCTTGGCCTTTATATCCTCGTAAGGGGTAGCTGAGGAGGCGGCAGAACCCAAGATCAGGCCGCGTACAGAGACCATAATCTTCTGGGGAAGCTTCTGGACAATGTGATCAAACTTGGTTTTGGACTGTGTGATTTGAGCGTTTCTGAAGGCAGCCTCTGCATAAAGGAACCACAAGTCGGGGTCCTCTGTCCAAAAATTCAGGAGCTTGACTGCAACTTTGGAGACTTACTTAGTTGGAGTTTCCTTCTGGTCCGTCATGATGCTCAGATGTATCACTTAATGTTCAAATTTGAAGAAAATCACAAAACTGGATAGCGTTTAACCGCATGTTTAAAGTTGGGGGTCACTAATATAGAGGACGTAAGGTCAAACTCTAATGAAACGCATAAAGTAACTTCCAGTATATATATTTCTTATAACTTATTATTGGAGGGTTTAGAACATGAGTTGAAATCAAGATCACACATGTAGATTTAAAGTACAATGCCCCGCATCTGTTCTATCTCATTCTTGTGGGTCTTGTTTAAGGCGGCTAGGTATCGTCTTCCACATCGTAATATCTTATATATATATAAAATCTATATCTATGCCCTGCCTCTCCCCTGCGCCAAAAAAATTAGTTGAGAGCTATAAATATATGATTAATTTATAGTATATTCTATGTATATTTACGGGATAAAGCTTGAATGTAATATTGCACAATAATATATCCATGTGGAGAACTAAATATTATTTGCAAGTAAATATACTATAGAAGAGACTATAAATCAATATAGGTATATCTATATATAAATTTGGCTTGCCTGTCTGTTTGTTTGTCTGTCTGTCTGTTTGTTTGTATCCAATAAACGTCAAAACGGCTGAACCGATCGGGCCCAAATTTTTTGTGGGACATCTAAGGACCCCAGGGTAGGTTTATGAAAAAAATTTCAAATATTTGTCTCCATCAAAATTCGATCGTCATTAAATTTTTAAAAATTTTGAAAATCCACGAATTTTTTTGTGAAAATCCGCGAATTATTTTTGTTTTGTTTTACGATGTACACAAAGAGAACATGTTCACAACTAATTTAGAAGATGAGCGCGAAGCGCCCTCTAAGGCTAGAAAGATGGACGCGAAGCGCCCTCTAAGGCTAGAAAGAAGGGCGCGAAGCGCCTTGAATTTCTAGTATATGTATAAATGTTAAAATATATATATTTGTTAATGGCTAGAAAACGAAGTTCTCAAGATGATAGACAATTAGTCTGCTGAAATCAGTCATTGAAGGAGGTATACTTTCCAACAATATTTCCCAATTGGAACTGCAAACTCACAATAGAATGAACCCCCGTCTCAAAAATTGATAGCATAAAAATTCGCTTTATTTCCTGAAAAAATTACATATATTGATAACGTGTACAAATGTTATAATGAATGTTTATAATGAAAAAATCCTTACAATCTATTTGCAGGTGATAATGGGTATAACAATGGTTGAGCAGTACTAAAGGACGTTTTAAACTTCTGAAATAAGATGACAATTGATTATTAACGAAAGTCACTAATTCTTTATATGAAATAATTCTTTGTTTAACTTTTGAAAATAGATTCACAATACGCAAGGTTTTGTTTATGACTCCTTCAGAGAGAACAAAGAAAAGGGGGTTAAAATTGTTTGGTTTGGTGTCTCCAAGAGGGAACCTAAGTTAAAGACGACTTTACAGGGAGACCTATTGTTAATGGTTGACAATATTATATATATGCTATTATGTGGTCTTTGGATGCCTTAATCTTTCTGTCCTGGCTTGGTAAACTATAGATTAATTAGGCATTCGCCTATCGTGATTGTGTTTGGCGAATCGGAACATATTTCTTGGGATGACATATTTTCAAAAATGGCGTGTACACAGGATCTTAGCCAGGGGGGGGCAAGATAACTTTTTAACTTATCACTTAACACCATCATAGCTAACTAAATTAATGATCACAGCATCATTAAAAACTTATATTTTTACTAATGAACAAAATTTCTTATGAAATTTTTAGATAGAATTTACTCATCTACATATTCACCAACTCTTTTAAGCTTCAATTTTCTGGGATTTTCTTGCACATACATTTCAATGATTTTCTCAGTAGAGAGCTCAGACAGCCTTGTAGGGTGTAAGGTCGTTATAAGTGCAAGATCGTTAAGTCTGCTCTCCGTCATAGTAAATCTTGTGTAATGAAGTATTCTCTTTAGAAGGTTAAAACTTCTCTCTCCTTCATTCGATGTTATTGGAAAAGTAAACACTAGCTGCACAAGCTTCCTGGTTTCTTTATAAGGTCTTTATAAATTCTTTTATATGCATTACGTAAATGTTTAATATAAATTGTGTGCCTTCTGGTTATGAAGTTCTACCTCCTCCGTGAATGACGGAGTGTATATATAGGTGTACTTCGTAGGGCGATATTGGTAAAAGACGACCTAAGTAAGACGACATACATTTATCTAATGTAGTTCAAGGTATCTTAAAATTTTGTATTTAAAGTGAATTTAGACACTTAGTCTTTGTCATTGTCAGGTGATACTTTTAAAACATAGTTTCCTTTGAATTTTGTTCTTTCCAGGGGGGGCAAGAGGACTACTGCCTCCTAGGTACGCCACTGTTTCATGTTTCAAAAGCATGCATGCATGTCTTATCCCCACTTTGGCCAAATCCGGCCTCAAGGCATTTTTTTAATAAGATGACAAATTTAACATTTGAAGACTAGAAATATATATTACTTGCTATAGTCTCTCCATGGCCTTATGGTTAGTGCATGGAGATTCATTATACGTGTCAGTGTGATGTTGTATTGTTACCCTTGATAAAAAGACTCCAAAAATTGGTACAATGCACCATGCATAAAAGTATGATTTGTTTCTGTAAAATAACAGTTCATTCTCATAAAAACGTTGCAACTTTTAAAAATGCTCTGAAAAAATATTTGTCTATTCTTATATTTATTGCATTTATATAGACAGTTTATAGCATTTATTTGAACAATTTTAATATACTAGCCTTAGAGGGCGCTTCGCGCCCATCTTCTAAATTAATTGTGAACATGTTCTCTTTGTGTACATCGTAAAACAAATTAAAAATAATTCGCGGATTTTCACAAAAAATTTCGTGGATTCTGTGATTTATAACACTTGTTTATTTTAATAAAAGAATGACCAAATATTGCATCTTTATGCAATGATAAACGGTATAGAAATTAAAATTAAATTTACTCCCGAACTATGCAGGGGGGGGGGAGGCCTTTTCTCTTAATAAAATTCTGAATTAGAAAAAACGACGCTTTGAATACATTGGGCCTCTTTGAATTTTTAAAAAGATTTCTTAATTGTCATAAAATCCAACAAAGGAATTGAGTCTTTGGAACAAAATCAAATATTTAAACCACAATATATTTAGAACTCGATGTTGTAAACCTTTGATATTTCAAACTCAGATTATTTGATCTAACAGAATTCATAGTTTGAAATATCTAAGATTTGCAACACTTGGTTCCAAAGATATAGTGATTAGAAAATCAGAGTTTGTGGCAAAGACTCAATTCCTTTGTTTTATAATTGTCAAATGTTTCTGTCAACCTAGAAATACGATCAGAGGAATAAACAAGCGTTAAATATGTAAATATATCGTGATGTACACAATCGACCACCCTATTAATTTTGCAATAGGGAGGTCCGTTGTGAACATCTGAAGGAATTTAACTCTTCCTTTTCTATTTCTATGGTAATAACCATAGAGAATAGAATAATATATAGAGAGGAATTAAAAGAATCTCTCGGTATGAATTTTTTCAGTCCCTTTCAGTCTGAAAGGGAGTTCAAAGTGTACAAATCATGTAAATGTTCACAAATTATGTGCAGTAGAGTACATTAATACAGTATGTTCCCTAGACTATCCATTTCAATTTCGAATTTTTTAAAGCTGTTAAATAAACTTTATAATTTGAATTAGGTGAATAAAAAACATCATTTGATTTATAGTTATAACGGAAAATCATCGTTAGTAAAGTGAAAGTCTATGTGAAATGATCATTGGTCAATTACTCAATTATGAAATCAGCCTATTTCATAATTTTTTTTTTTAATATTAATCTTAGATTTTATTTTCAAAACATTTAGTTAAAGAAAATTTTTTAACTGAAGATTCTGATTTCAAAATAATTTTTAACTGTGTTTCTCAAGCTACAAGTTTAACTAACCCATCAAACATGAAACATATTTAAATTTCGACCTTCTCTTCCAGAGTTTTATGTGTCCAACTGTGTAAAATGAATTTAAAATATTAAGTTCATCTCAATCCTCAATTTTGGTGGAAAAAAGTTGATATTTTGAATATTTCTAAAATATTGGCTTTCCCTCTTTGATTACCTGCAGGCTACAATTATGGGAATATGTTTTTAATGAAAAAAAAAAATTTAGATTGATTTTTATCCACGTGTGCATGCCAGGCTATCAGAGAATTGACTTACAGAAAATCAAATAATTTTCAAGAAAATTTTTGTATAAAATGATGTTCCAGGGCCCAAAAGGTTATATAGCACAAATATTTGAAGTACACCTGCAGTATGGAAACAGTACAACAAAATGGCCGTTTTACACTTTTTTCTAGTTAATTCCTCTCTATATATATATTCTTTTCTCTATGGTAATAACATACAATGTCCGATGTATCTTTTTTAACAGTGTCTGGATTTTGCAAGACTTTGCAAAGAGTATACAATATATAGATTAACACAAAATACGACAAAAAGCTTTAAATCGTTTCAAAGCTACTAGAGAGGTATTCCAAAGAAGAGATCGCAAAAATTATAAGATATCACTGTATACACATTGATAAGCCTTGAATAAATTACGCAATTATCGATACTTTTTTTTGTCTAAGAGAATTTGATGCAATAGCAAAGTTTCTCAATTGAGGCATGCTGCACACTGAGCTGTAGCTGTATAGCTGTTTTTAAAAGACTCATTTAAAAAAAAGTAAAGTAAACTTTTATCAATTTTACATGAATTTTGGGCACCTCCTTTTTATGAAAATAAATAACTTTGTTGATATTTTTACCCATAAAATGAATTTTTTTTACGTTGAATGTGTTGCAGGTTCCAAAAATCCCTATTTTAGAATATTTCATGACGGTATTAACCCTTTTTCATAATTTGATTACTTTTTTGCAATTATGTCACTCATTACTTACTGATTATTACCTTAATAGATTAACAATCAATTTATATGTCATTATTTTTCCTCTCCTCAACCCAAACTCTCATTTCAAGATTTATTTCCGAAGCAAATTTGTGTAATTATACAGCTATTACAGGGTTAATTTAAACAATACAGCACACAGTCACACAATGTTCGTGAGCAGGGTCCAAAATTCAAAATAAAATTACATCAGGGAGAGGGTTTTAACACAGGACAAGCTTTTTTTTACTAGACGATTCTTATTATTTATTTTAGCTAACCGTTGTTCTACCGAATTCCCAGATCAAAATTTGAAGCAAATCGCTTAAGGGTTGCCTGAGTTATGATTGGACATCTAAACAAGCAGACACAAAACAGAGATTTTACTTTTTTAATAATTATTGCACTAAAGTTTTCAAGGTTAGGGGCAAAAGTCTTTAGATGGGATTGAAGATTTTACAAATTAACTGATTGGAGTTATTGATGAATCAGGTTAAATTTTCTATATTATTATGGTAAAATCAGCATATATTGCAAAATCAGAATATAATTTAAATCAGCGTATATTGTAAATCATTATATATTGTAAATCAGCATATATTGTAAATCAGCATATATTGTAAATCAGCATATATTGTAAATCTGCATCTATTGCAAAATCAGCATATTTTGTAAATCAGCATCTATTGTAAAATCAGCATATATTGTAAATCAGCATATATTGTAAATCAGCATCTATTGCAAAATCAGCATATATTGTAAAATCAGCATCTATTGTAAAATCAGCATATATTGTAAATCAGCATATATAGTAAATCAGCATCTATTGTAAAATCAGCATATATTGGAAATCATCATCTTAAAATTAATTTCCACAGTGCTAAAAATTTTAATCAATCAGATATTTTATGAAATTTATTGTACTTTTATTAACTCATTTATTGTCGAAAATATATATATATATTGAAAGCTACTGCATTTTGTCTATGAAAATAAATATTTTTAACTAAAATAAAATGAACGTTGAATATATGTAAACCTTTTTTCTAATAATCCAACCCTACTACGTTTCTTATATTTTACAACGCATATCTCATTATTATTCTGAAAGTTCTGAGATCGACAATGACAATGTTTTTTTTAGAAAACGTTACTGCCAATCTGAGCATATACAATGGGAGAGAATACTTTAGTTGATATGGTAATTAAGAATTTTCAAAAGGATAAAGCCATTCTTTTTCACAGAATGTTTAGCCTCATGGTATGGTTATGGTCAGGTCAGGTCAAATCATGATTATCAATTGTTTTTAAGATATCTTGGTGAACATTTCAAACTTTGAATGAAAATAACACAGCACACTGCATCCAGTGTATGATTTAAGTTCGAATTGTGAAATATTCAGAAAAGAGAAAATACTCCATTCATAAATGTAAAAACAATCCTCCAATCCTTTATGTGTAGAGGGGGGGGGGGATTTTGAGTGTGTGTTTTGAATGTACGTATTTGACTGGTTGACATATCTATGAATGTTAAGCAGGGAAAGAAATATGGTGGAATTCTGTCAACGGGACCAAATTAAAGTAACTCACACACACACACTCACAACGGCATATGCTTCAAAAGAGTACACAAGAATTATATAATGCTCTTTTTATTTACTGACTAATTCACGTCAAATTAAGTAAATTGTACGATAGATAGAAATAATATATCATACATTATTTCAATCATCACTCTTCATATTGTGAATGTGTAGAACTATAATTGAGAAGAACAATAATTTTTTGAACTCCTAATATGTAACTATGTAAAGGAATTGAGTTTTTGTCACAAAGGCAAATTTGCTAATCCCTATATTTATGCAACCAGATGGTGTAAACCTTTGATATTCTAAACTTGAATTAATATTTTGTTTTGTTTTTTCAAAAGGATGAACAATCCGGTTAAACAAGCCGCAAAACTAAACATAATTAGGTTGAGCTATACTACTTAGTTCGATTTTTCCCTTTCAGTCGTTCTTTGATTTTGAATTTTTAGATTTTTAGTTCTTTGAAAGTAAAGTTGATATTTTTGTTTGGGGAAAAGTTTGGATTTGATGGTTTAATTTTAGAAAGTTATTTCACAGCTCATACCCCGACCCCCCCCCCCTCCCTTATACAGCCATCTGATCTGAGTCATCTCTCCCTGTTTCAGATTACGAGCTTATTAAAAAGCTGCGCCTTTTCGTCCGTCTTACATTTATTCTGTGTGATTCGAAAAATCAAAAAAAGGTTGAAGAAAAAATGGTGAATCAAGTTGTAAGTAATTTTTAGATAAAGCTTATTAACTTAAATGTATGGTTGGATCAAAAGAAAAGATCACAGACATAGCATTAATTTAGTAAAAATTACAGACATAGGATTAATTTAGTTTTAAGTGAAAAAATATAATTTAAAATGTATGTCCAAAACCAATGTACTTAAACCAATATCATGCACTAATTGATTCTTCTTTTTGTATTCATCTGTTAGAATTTAAAATGTTCTATACATGTATTTATATAAAATTGGCAGAAATTACTACACCATATCAATTGTGGAACGCAAGTAATTCTTTCAGACATCCAATCATGAAGAATACTAAATTTCTCAGCTCCGACATTTCCCCTCTCCGCCTCCGCCGCCGTTGGTGAATTCTAAATAATACACTGGTTGGCACCTCCCATGTTTTAATCTTATCAAATACATTACAGTCCAACCGATCCCATCCAATCACTTCATGCTGCCTTTTTACCCACATTTTCAATAATTAATTACATAATACTTAATTGAAATTGGAATTTTAATGTATATTGTATTCCCAGTCTTTTCAATTTATCTTAAACTCATAGTCATATTATGGGTATTTTCAAACTATCTTAAACTCATAGTCATATTTTGGATATTTTCAAACTATCTTAAACTCATAGTCATATTATGGATATTTTCAAACTATCTTACCCTATTGTAGTCTCCTTGTTGAGTTGGAACATGTAATAACGCATGATAATGTTGTATTATCTAATTAAACTGCGGCTGGAAGGATTGGACTGCAACCATCGTACAATGATCTCGCAGGGCGCAATCGCCCTAATTTTTAGATTTAAATCTAAGTTAATCTTTGCAACCTGATGTGTAAACCTTTTATATTTTAAACTTTGTCATATGAAGCAGAGTTCACATTTAGCAACATCAATGACTGCAACGTCTCGTTGCAAAGATATAAGGATTAGAAAATAGAATTTTGCATGATTTTTATCTAAAACCGTCCTTCAACTTCTGACTATTTCTATGATGGCAGAATTATTATTTTATTGCCATGTCATGGCCGTAAAGTTAGGGTTTGACGGGTTGGATGAAAGGATGAGTTGTCTAACTGTTTAATATGTTTTCTGCATAATATTTAAATTTCACGGGCTAAGACGCAAAAAAATGCAGTTTATGATCCGAAGTAATAAATGGAATATTCACCTGACTACGGTTTCAAATACCCTGCTTAAAACAATCTTATTCGAGGAAAGATCTAAAATCTGTAACCATTGGTTCGCTTTGTTTTGACTTTTAATCGATGCTGACTTAAATAAAAAAATTTTAAATTTTTCTGAAAACTCAAAACAGAACGTTTGTAAAAAAACTTTTCTTTCCTTTTTTCTCTCCTTAAGTACTACACTGGTAGATAATATGACTAACTAACGTTCGTTTTAAATACACTTTTTGGACATTCAAAAGGACTTCTGTCCAATTAAAAAAAATCAATGTGGAAATATTTTTGTTTTAAATTCTCTTTTAACGAACAAATATTTTATACAAATTCATTTGAAAAATATATATATTTTCTAATTTTTCTAATTAGTCCATTTTAGCATATGGGGCTTTCACTGCGCTTCGCGTCACTTTCCTTTGTAAATATTCTAGCTGTTTACCTGTACTGCTTTTCAAGCTGCCATTTTCCTTTGTAAATATTCTAGCTGTTTACCTGTACTGCTCTTCAAGCTCCCATTTTTCTTTGTAAATATTCTAGCTGTTTACCTGTACTGCTCTTCAAGCTGCCATTTTTCTTTGTAAATATTCTAGCTGTTTACCTGTACTGCTCTTCAAGCTCCCATTTTTCTTAGTAAATATTCTAGCTGTTTACCTGTACTGCTCTTCAAGCTGCCATTTTTCTTTGTAAATTTAACAATTTCGCTTATTTTTCTGTTAAAGATCTGGTGCATTTTCTAAAACAATCAATGTCGAAACTTTTTTCGTGTAAAATTAGTCAATTTTGACGGTCTGTAAACCTTCCCTGGGGGCATGTGAATGGCCATAAAAAAATGGGTCCGATCGGTTCAGTCGTTTTGAGGTTTATTGGACAAGCAAAGATACATGACAAGTATTATATACACAAAAATTAAAGTGAATGTTTAATTTTGTTCATATGGACACATGAGTGGTGCAATTGAACAATAGTTCAATCGGTCATTAGTCCATTTTTGTTTGTCTCCGTCTTGCATTTCTCTTATTTATTTGCCCAACTCTATTCTCCTATAGTGATTAACGCTTTGATTCCATTTTGTTTTTCATAAATTTATAGACACAGTCTTTTCTCTTCTGTCTCTTTGCCCCTTTACTCTTTTCAATTCTATTTCTCCTGATGGGGATCTTCTGTCAGCTTTCTATTTCCTCATATTTCGTCTCTTTTAGGCTCAAAGTATTTAGATGCCTTAATAGGCCAGAGTTTCATAATTAATGGCGGTGTATAACATTTGCCTAGATGCCCCGCACCCTTTTTTCTTGAGCTCAATATTTTTAGATACGAACACAAGCCGACGAGGGGAGGAAGGCGACCCGCACCCGTTTTACCTCCAAACCGCAGATGACGTCACAAAATGGGATTTGCAGCATGCGCTTTCCAATTCGGCAAAAATAATTTACTTTTGTATGCTAATTATAGACAAATGCAGCATTAATTTAGACATCTGCTGACGTTAATCTTCTCAAAATAATAAAAAAGGATTTTTTTAGTTAAAATATGGCCTTTATTAATTAATTAATTAATTAATTCAATTCAATTAAAGAATATATGCTATAAACATACGACGTCATTTGCGGGTCAGTAAGTAAGTAAGTAATTATTTATTTATGAAATTTAACAAGAACATATAAAACTAAGTGTTTCGTGTTTCAAGAGAAAATATTTTAAAACCTTCAAAACTAAGGTTGTGGGAATATTTCCCCCAATTCTAAAAAAAGGAAAAGAAAGGAAAAGGAAAAAGAGAGTTGCATATTTATTTTTTACATTACATTTGATATAACTGGTGGTGGATTGTTATTATTTTTGACAATGAACTAATATAACCAATCAT
>NW_019397201.1:0-31677 GCF_000591075.1 Eurytemora carolleeae
TCTGGGAAATTTCCCAAATGCCTGGGTATCTGGGAAATTTCCCAAATGCCTAGGTTTTTGGGAAATTTCCTATTTAAAAAAAATGTAAATGCTGTCGTGTCATGTAATCTGTTTCAGTTTGTGGTAATATCTTTACTCTAAAAAGGAAAATAACTATTTAACTAATCTTGATATCTTTATATACTTAATGCCTGTATGTCTGTTTGTTTATTTTTCCGTCTGTCTGTATCCAATAAACGTCAAAACAGCTGAACCGATCGGGCCCAAATTTTGTGTAGGACCGTTTACATGACTCAAGGGAAATGCTTAAAATTATAAGAAATTGTTTCCAAAAATTAAAAATTTTCTGGAAGTTTAAAAAATCCACGAAATATTTTTTGATTTTTAATTTATCAAAGATTGCCGAAAGATTGCAACTACAAAAAGTTGAAAGAAAGGTATTTCCTAATTTACTGTAAGCAGACATGATCTCAATCCTATACAGGGTTACCTACAGTGGATTGGACTTTCCGTTCTTAAATGCATTTCCCCAGTATTAATTATAATTTTGCACTTATGGAATTTAATAAATTTAAATTTTTATTAATTGATAATTATTTACGCATTTAGAAATTTTAGGATTGCAGTTCGCTTCGACCCCCCCCCCCCCTTCTATTTTGAATTTTATCTTGTATTGCTGATCAATCTCCTAAACGCTTTCAAGTAATCAAAAGAACAATGAGGAAGAAAATTTCATATTCTAATGTTTGGGTTTCAAAAGTCACTGGATTTCTTCAAAATATAAAAAAAAACAATACATCAAAAGAAAAACTAAATTCATATACTAAGAAAAGTCCTATATATTTAAGAATGTGGAATGAAAGTTATTTTCAAAATTCCCTTTTGAATATTTAAGCTTCTCCAAACAAAAGCTTCATTACAAATACCATGAATGAAATGTATGGATTCTTACAATTCAGTAATTTGAGAGAATCTAAAAATGAATTATGAATTATAATTGTTAATTATTGTTTCATCAGATATAATGCATCTTCAGAAAGTTCTGCTCCGTTTCTGTAACAATAATAATATAAAAATAATTTTTAATGTTTCTTTAATCACAAACCAAGGTAATTAAAAATTACGGTCATTATCCTAAGTATCCTTATTCGTCTCGTTCTTTGTTCACCTACGGCTATTTTGTCCCACGATTGCCTTGTCCTACGTTTGTCATGTTCTATATTTCTATAATTGTTTTTTTCTTTTTGTACGGTTGTTACGTCCTAGCTCAATTGCTCAATTAAGAACCAGGTATCTGAAATTGTTGTTCTTGATTATAAAAATAGTACAAAAAGTCCCAGTTTGGTTTTTTGAATACTGAATAGTCCAAACATTACTGTAAAAGTACCAGTTTGGTTCTATGGATACTGAATAGTACAAATATTACTGTAAAAGTACCAGTTTGGTTCTATGAATACTGATTAGAACAAAAAATACTGGAAAAGTCCCTGTATGGTTTTTTGAATACTGATTTTTACAAATATTACTGGAAAAGCACCAGTTTGGTTCTATGGATACTGATTAGTACGAATATTATTGGAAAAGCACCAGTTTGGTTCTATGGAAACTGAATAGTATGAATATTATTGGAAAGTACCAGTTTGGTTTTATGGATACTGATTAGTACGAATATTATTGGAAAATACCAGTTTGGTTCTATGGATACTGATTAGTACGAATATTATTGGAAAAACACCAGTTTGGTTCTATGGATACTGATTAGTACGAATATTATTGGAAAATACCAGTTTGGTTCTATGGATACTGATTAGTACGAATATTATTGGAAAATAACAGTTTGGTTCTATGGATACTGATTAGTATGAATAATACTGGAAAATACCAGTTTGGTTCTATGGATACTGATTAGTATGAATAATACTGGAAAATACCAGTTTGGTTCTATGGATACTGATTAGTATGAATAATACTGGAAAAGTACCAGTTTGGTTCTATGGAAACTGATTAGTATGAATATAATTGGAAAAATACCAGTTTTGTTATATAATTACTGTAAAAAAGCTGCAACAAAAGGCAATTTAGGTTTAATCACCCAAATGTTTCCACCCTAATTGATTAACACAAATATTGAGCTGAACTTATTTGCTAATACCAAAAAACCATCATCATTATTATAAAGTGCTCGAAAAGAAAATTTGATGAACTTTTGATAAAGGTTAATTGTTTGTTTCCATGGAAGAAACATTTTTAAATATCATGAAACTACAACATTGTTTATTTTAGGTAAATTGCATGGTTTTGCATCATTAGTGACACAATACCTAGATTTATCGAGCTAACTTGAAGGCCTGATGAAATTATGGCAACATTATTTTGGGGAATGCACTGTATAATTTATATATAAGGAACATTTTCATTTCCCTAACGAACAAAAAGTTTCGCGAAAAAATATGAAAATTATCATTTGTATCTCGTAAATCGCGTAAATGAATTAAGCGAAAAAATGCAAGTGTTGTAGCTGTAACAATTAATTGCTCAAAAAATCTTGTGGAATTCTCTGCTCTGAGAGCTCAGCATTATAAGTTTTATTTTATCATAGTTAATAATTGCTCTTACTTCACTTTCATAAATGTTTAATGAAAAATTCCGGATTTTTCCTCTCTTCGCTGGAAACCCTACGATCAGACTCACTAAACACTAACATAATAAAATGTAGATTTTTTCCCAAACAAACCCTTTAAATATGTGTAAATTGTGCACATGTGCAATACCATACTTATTGCAAATTATGAATCCAAAAATTTCTTTAAAAAAGCTTTTAAAAAATGTTTGTTATCAACTTTTACCTGTGGTTATCTGTTTCTAACAACATTGTTCCCCTGTACCACCTGCAAATATAACATAGATTAACATAGATGGTTAAATAACACTGCAGCACCCATAGATTCAGCCTGCTTATTAATAGTCTCATTAATTTCAAGACAAAGTCGACTTTAAAGTGTCGAACCGCCTTTGGCTTTGATTTTAGTGCTCTAACTCACTTATGCTTTTCTGTAGCCCTTTATATGTACATTTTAGTACTGAAAACCGCTTGTTGTTTTCAAAAAGAAATTTGCAAAATTCTCTTAAATTTTTTCTTAAGAGATTGGAACCTTTAAATCACAATGAGCAACGAAATGATGTCGACAGGTCGAAATTATGTCGACAGGTCAAAATTATGTCGACATGTCGAAATTATGTCGACAGGTCGAAATTATATCTAAGGTCGAAATTATGTCGACAGGTCGAAATTATGTCGACAGGTCGAAATTATCTCGACATGCCGAAATTATGTTGACAGGTCGAAATTATGTCGTTTGTTTTCTTAAATTTGAATTTACGTTTTCTGCTACAATCAAACTTAACAATCATTAAACTTATTGATTTGTTATTTGCTTTTTTAATTTTAACAGATCAAGCGACATGACAGGTATAAAAGAGAAAACGCCGAAAAAAAATGCTTTTGGAATGGTTATACAGTGTAAAATGAACCGACCTTTTATATCCCTGTGCGGGATGAATAAACAGGGACTCAGGAGAGTTTTTAGTTGATGCTTTGTCTCTAATTTATTAAGCTATTTATTTGCAACTATTTTCTTTTTTATAATAAATGTACGTACGCTCTTCTGCTCTAATTGACGGAATTTTCCTTTGGCTGACAGGCTATACAAAAATACAAACGCTAATTGACAGCTCTCTCTATACATGGACATTGTACACGATTAGTATCTTTATGTAATGTGCCTGTATGGTAAATAATAAGTAAACAAAATTTCAAAAACTTGTTCATCCAGTCGCAATTATATATTGCAAAAAAATGATCTCCTGGACCGACCTTTTTTATGTTGAAACCCCGACACGGCCAAGACGAGTCATGCATTTTCAAGAGGGGGGGTCGTCCCCCCCCCAAATTTTCAGGAGAGGATGTCCCCCCCCGCAAACTAATCAAAATTCAACCGTTATGCCCCAATATCAAGGTCGAAGGCTGTGAAGGTTTAAGCATAAATTACTGAATCTAAATTCCCCCAATTATTATTCAATATTCAAAATATTATAAACATGAAATGATAAATTATATTATGTAAAGCAACGCTAACCCTGTTCTTTACTCATTGTAAACATTATATATAATTAATGTATGTGTGCGTGTGTATATCTACAGTTATACGGTCTGAATATCATTTAATAATCTGTTTGATATAAGCGTTAATGAAACTATTACAATCAACGATATATAACCTACTAAGTATGCATTATATCGTATAAAAAACGAACAATCGTTTTTCAAAAAGTTAGTTTTCTAAAAATGTCGATTTTATAAAAATCGTCGTTTCATTAACGATCGTTAACGACGACCCTCCGTTAACAACAACCCTTCGTTAACGACGACCCTACGTCAACGATAGCTAACGACGACCCTTCGTTAACGATCGTTAACATAATTCTCAGTATTTTTTTCAAAAACGATCGTTTTTCAAAAGCAATCGTTTTTAAAAAACAATCGTTTTTTAAAACGATCATTATTCGTTTTCTAAAAGTTCAAAACGAGTGGGTCGTTTTAAAAAAATCGTTTTTTTTAAACGAAACGATCGTTTTTGAAAACGATTAAAAAACTAAACAACGACCGTTTTAAAAAAATACACACTTCGGAGGTTTTTTAGTTTATAATGTGTTCATGTGATTATAAATAATAACTTGCGGGCCGTGTTTATCAAGTTATAAATCCTTTCTAGCTCATCATTAGTGTCTTTATTTCTACTCTTATACCACCAATTAATGATATATATTGTCAACGATACATTTGCAAAAAAAATAATAATAAAAAATAAAAATACAGCAACATTAATATAACACACAATACCTGTAAAATTGATAACACAAGATAACAAGAAAAAAATGAAAACACAACATTGATAAAGAAATTTGTAAGCATAAAATCGTTCTTGACCAGGGTTTAAAGGGTACCGTTGTAAATCAGGGATTTATTCCTTTATAATAAATAATATATATATATATAATAAATCCAAAATTACAAATAAAAATTAAAATAATATGTACACTACTGAATAAACCTGAAATCTGGACGTATATTGACCTGATATCTGGGATAGGATATCCTTGAACCCTACAGACCAGGGTTGCCTGTTCTCCAAGTCCACCTTGAACCACGTCCTGCTCAACCCAAACCTCGGGCTTATCTATCCAAAGGAAAAACATGTTAAGAGAATAAAAACATAAATGAACCTAATCAATAATCATATTAAAATTTTATCAATCATTTTCAGCCATTTTTCTTAAGATTTTTAAGAGTTTTGAAAAACATTTAATAAATTTTGAAATAGTTGAAAATCGTTTATTTAAAAAAGGATACCCTAAAAATTCCATATAAAACTCTGTTTTAACTTAAAATTATTTTGTTAAAGAAATTGCAAGCTGCAAACTCGGAAACCTTACTGATTTCCCTCCCCCTGTGTACACCCCTGCCCCTGTGTACACCCCTGCCCCTGTGTACACCCCTGCCCCTGTGTACACCTCTGCCCCTGTGTACACCCCTGCCCCTGTGTACACCCCTGACCCTGATAAATAGCAATTTTTAACGGATTACATTTTGATAAGATATCTACGTATTTCTAGAACAGGGCAATATATTTCCAATATTTATCCAGAATTTTAAAATATCTGGAGAAAGTCAGAATTTACAATTTTTGCGAGATCGGGTTTCCGGTTACAACAGTCTATTAATTGATTTTAAACATGTCTGGGTGTTTTACAGAAATCCTATCGCTTTGTTAATAAAGAAAATCAGTTAAACGTTTCTAATACTCCGATAGAATTATAAGTTTGCATTTAAGATCTTCGATTCTATGAGCAGCTATACTGCAGAGTAAAGGAATTGGCATTGTCCATTTAAGGAGGGGGGTGTACGATTCACAACCTCATTCTTTAAACCTTTATCTGATCAATAATGTGGGAGATATCGCCACACTTGAAAACAGAAAAAAATAGAATAACAGATTTGATCATTTTTTATAAGAATTGTCTTTCAATTTTATACAAATACTACAATTTATAAAAGCTCTTAAAAATTGCTGTTCAAGTTCTCATTTGTTACTTTGTACATAAAGAAACTAAACATTTTGCGGACTTTCATGTTCATATTTATGGATTTAAAAAAAAAAAAATACATTTTTCTAAACATTTTCTAATCTCTATATCTTTGCAACCCAATGCCCTAGACCTTTGATATTTCAAACTATGAATCATGTTAGATGAAAGAATCTAAGTTTGAAATATCAAAGTTTACACCATCAGGTGGAAAAAATATAGGTATTAGAAAATCAGAGTTGATTACAAATACTCAATTCCTTTTTCCACTTTCGATCGGTCATACAAATAAAACTTCCATGGGATCATGTGCTCTGAACTAGCTAATCATTTCGATCATTTTTACGTTTATTGGATACAAAAAAAACAAAGCAACAGACAAGTCATATATTTATATACATCCCACTTAAGTCAGAAAATATTTAGGTCAGTGTCTTTTAGGTCGGATGAGCGAGTATCTGAGTTGTATATAATTTATAATATTTATAAACACAAACACATTTTTATCAAAACATCTATTGCCGAACAAAAAAGCATGACATGAATTAATAATTAATAAATAATGGATAAAGATGGATTATAAATGGGAATTAACCTAAATATTAGAATCACTGTGCCATTATAAAGCTTAAAAAGAACGAGAAGAAATCTGTGTATAGTAATTTAGATCTGGACATCGTCCTGTAAACAAACGAAACTTTTTAAGAATTAACTATTTTCTAAGCTTTGAACACCAAGCCCATATTATTGTATATATAAGAAGTGCAAAACTCTTTCTAAACAAACTTACCAACCGTTATTGTTAGCGGTGAAGGCAGTAATAATAATTGACATATAAACTGTTCACGCCGTTAAAAAATGAGAAAATTAAAAGGAAAACTCGGCCAGCTGGTACTGGTAGGGAGGTTGAGCGGAACATACAGTATTATAATGATCAATTTAAGGATTCGTTTTAAACCAATATGACGTTTTTGTGATATATAATGACTTGGCTTGCAATTTGCTCACATGATACGATTTTTTAACCCATATCAACCCTGACAGAAAAAGCTTGAATTAATGGAACAGTACAATAAGGTCAGTCTATTCATATACATTTTTTTCTAAATATAACTTCAACTTTTGTTTATTTATTGGGTGATATCGGGTTACAGATTCCTTTTAATTAAGGCTATTGAAAACAATTCAGAGGTTAGAACTTTTGTGCGGAGTAGTGTGAATCCAGAACGCCTGATCTCAATAACAAATATTCACACTATAAACTTGAGAATACATGCTTGATTCTTAAATTAAAAATAAGAATACGACCACCGAGGGATATCGAAGAGGAATTAAATGAATATCGAGATCAATGTTTGATCTCGAGACTAACAACACAAATGTGTTTTGAACACAGATTAACACATGGTTGCAAGACAAGTGGGAATTATTAAAAGCCATGGTTTAGACAAGTTTGTTTCTAATGTTTTGTAAGATGTAAAAATAGAATTTGTTTGTTGAGTGCAGAAGATTGATAGTTCACAAGGGAGGTCAGAAAACAACAAAACACAAGTAAAAGTAAACTAGCAATTCTTGTTACCCTTTCTAACCATAGAACGATTTATTACATATATTTTATTACAGAAATTCAGGATGCTTCCCCTCCTCAAACTAGTTTACACATTTAAGAAATGATCACGACTGTTCGCAAAAATAGCTTCCAAAATCATTGTTTTTATCATTCTTAAATCAGTTGAATTACAAGATTAGCAAACCTTGAAATGTTTATTTATCCTGCCAACCAAGGCCATGACAAAAAAACATGAAAATTGGTTTGAAAACCACTGATTCGAAAGCTGGAAATCAGCTGATCTAACTGCTAGATATACTACAGAAAAACTGTAGGTTCCACCAGAGATATAAGGACCTTTAGTCGGATATTGAATGATTTTTGATTTCGATATCCAAAGTGTACACTTTTGAATTTGAGGATCAATGCTTAATCACTCCATGTAAGTGTTCTCATAAGGTACAACCAATAATAGATATCCAAAAGGAATCAAATTAATCCGTGGATCTGCATAAGATGGTAAATCAATGCTTAATCCTGAGATTTACAATAAAAATTTAACTGAGAGTGCGGATTAATGGAATTAGGAATAAATGAAACTTTCTTATTGAATGTTTTAGCTCTGCAACTTTTTTCCTCAAATATTCTTTAAAAGAACTAAGCATGTATGAATCTGTATTAAGTTGCAGATAAAAAAAAAGACTTCATGGTTATAACGATTAAATGAAGATGGTTTATAACACGTCATTTAAGCAGTTGATTCTACACTTTAAACCAAAGGAAAAATGGATAGAACACAGATGTTTTTCTTTCCTTTAGCAAAAACTTTATATATTTTCTAAAACTCCAGTCTACAAGGATTTATTGATAAAAAGCTTTAAAAACCTTTGTTGTAAAAGGGTTTTTTATAATAAAAAAATTGGTAAAATATACTACTTCTTCTACATCAAAATATACCACTTCTTCTACATCAAAATATACTACTTCTTCTACATCAAAAGGACCTGTTTCCTTGATTTTAATTGAAAGGTTGAAAATAAGAATAAAAATGTTCCATGACTTCATCATCTAAGGTATGAACTTCTAAATAGACTCGGTATTTGAATTAACGAATCAGCGACCTAGCTTAAAAAGATAAAAATCGGTCTATGAATGAGTCACAAATTCCTCTTAATAAAGCGGTTAAGCATTAAAAATGAGTTAATTCCTTTAAAAACTTTAATTTCTTATTTTAAAAAATAAAAACTGTAAAGGTGTTTTATATTTGGTTTGGAAAAATTGTTTTAAAATCCTAATCCATCTCATAAAACCCGGTTTTCCTTCTTTGATATTAATTAAAAATTAAACATCCCCGGATATAGCCTCAAGTCAAAACACATTAGAGACCAGCAGAGTATCCAACTTAAAGGGAAAAATTCCCAAAATTAAATTTAGTTTTGAATTGTACGCTTCACTTTAATTAAGATGACCACGGTCACATTTTATTATTTGTCTAAAACAATTAAATAATTTTTTACATTTTTTCAATTTTTAGGGTTAACAATTATTTTAGAATTTGATTTTATGTCATCAAATAAATGAAAGGGCTTGCAACACCTAATAAACAGCTCATGAAATAAAAAATGAAACAGTTCTTTCCTTATGAAATTTATTTGAGACTATTTGAGACATCTTTCATGATTCAGGAAAACGAGGGGTATCTTCCACAAGAGTACCGTTGTAAATCGGGCATTGCCATTTTTGCATAGAGGGTCACTTGAAATTAGGCATACAGTCTCTTGAAGCACTGACACATATTCTGTTATATTTTTACATTTATATTGCTTTGCTCATTTTCAAACTGCAAAGATAAAGATTAGAATTGGAAAATAATATGTTTCTAAATTAATTTTTTTAATGGCTTTTTAAAAATAAAAGTTTCAGATGTGTTTCCTATGGCTTTTTATATACACAACACATATACATATAATAAATACACAAAAGTGTTACCAAACCTTTATAATCTTACAAAAAATAACATTATAATAACACTGCCACACTGCAGTAGTCTAAGGTTTAAATTTATTATGCAACATCTGTAGCTCTTGTAGCTAGCTACTGAATCAACGCCATTTAAAACAATGCTAAAACTAAAAGTAAAATATTTTAGAATTTTCCCAACACTATAAATCTTTAAGATAAATTGTAATTTCGTTATTTATTATTTAATTATGTTGTTTAATAAAATCCAGGAAACCTTGCCGGAATTTTTCTATTTTTTCATGTATACTTTTAAATTTTATAGAGGAGAAATAATAAAATGTGAATAAAGCATTTTCAATTCTTAACAGATAAATTCCAGATGATACACAACAAACTAAACATGACAATACAATTTAGCCACAAAGGAGTGCAGTAAATTATATAAAAGTAAAAGATATGTAACACAATGTTTAATAACAAATTTCAACAGTTAACCCTATTCCTGCTGGGGGTGGGGGTCAATTTGACCCCCCCCTGTAGTTTTTTTTACATAACTCAAAAAGTATTGGTCTGAGGCTGTTGAAATTTTCTGACTTTTCTTACATACCCAAAACCCTCCCTTTAGGCCTAAAACCGGGCTTTAATACTAACTGCCTGAGTCCTCAGGCACACTGTAACAAACTAAATATTTGTTTTGACCCACTTCCACTTGTCAGATTTTGATCAAATGTAGCTTTTTGGAAAGCCTTTGACATAAGAAAACGAATTGCACAAGTTTTGCGAGAAAAAAAATTGAATTTTTTTGCAAACAACCTGTCAAAGAAAATTTGCACATTTTCAGTTTCTCTTGGTTAAAAGTCAGGTTATTTAAAATTTTGCAAAATCTTTTGCATATTTGAAATGGCATGAATAAGGGCTTTTTAAAAATGTATAATTTTTAAATTTTTTGGACAAATTTGTTTTGCAAACATTTTTACTTTATAACTGGATTATGCGATAAAAAATTCAATTTTTGCAAATTTGCAAATTTTTTTGCAGATTCTAAAAGTAGAGCACAAGAGCTTTCCAATGATGTATTATTTGTCATATTTGGACATCAAACATGGGATTTAGAGGGGGGTCAAATTGACCATGCTGTATAAAAAAGCAAACTCCAGATTTTGTTTTATTTTACAAGAATATCTAGTATAAGAAGATCTATTCTTCTAAGATTCACCAATCTAATCCTGGTAAGCCAGATGAGGCTTTGATTAACAATTAAGTCTTATACACTATCATTATTTAAAATCTAGAAAAATACAAGGGTGTAATGTAAGGAAAGTTAATTGCGGTCGTGTATACTCTGTGTACATATTGAAACCAGTTCGCTTTGGGCGGAATTTGTAAAAAAGAATAGATGCATCAGTGTTCGTTTAGTATCTGAGGAGGTAAAAAGCATTAAATTCTGATAATTTTGATAATTCACATAATAGTTTCCTATGACCAGAATATTTCATTGATTTTTTAATGTGAAAGATGGATCCCATGTCAGGCTTTGACAGCCGTCTTGTGTTTACATTACCGCCCAGAGACAATACACTGCAGTACAAAAGATGTGTACACTTCTGAAATAACTTTTTTTGCATCACATCCTTGGAAAAATAGATTTTCTTACAGTTTTGGAGTCTCCCATGAATGGAATTCCAAAATTTTGTAAAAAGAATATGTTTTTTTAATGGTTCCAATTTGAGACTCACTATAATCTAAAATATCAAAAAAGACGAAATAAAGAAGGTAGATTTTGTTTAGAATATATGGAAAATAGATCTGTATAGAATATATGGAAAATAGATCTGTATAGAATATATGGAAAATCATAAGATCATATAATTATACCTACCGAGCTTCACTAATCTAATACCTCAGTAAGCTAGACTAGACTTTTATTAACAAAAGTATCATTATTCAATATTAATAAAAGCAGGTCATATTTTTTAGGTTTAAGTCTTTTTCCATCATCGTAAATTTCTATTTGCATCTCTATAACATTTTACCCCCGCCCTCGCGATTAAATTTAGAATGAATGCCAAGAAAATTCTTGGTAAAAGTCCCAGGAATCCAAATATCTTTTGGGACTTCAGGAAATTAAAAGACATTCCCCATATTTATCTCCAGATTTCCCCCACTATTTTTATTCAGATTTTGTCCACTATTTATCTCCAGATTTCCCCCACTATTTATATCCAGATTTCTCCCACTATTTAACTACATATTTCCCCCACTATTTATCTCCAGATTTCCCCCACTTTTTACCTCCAGATTTCCCCACTATTTATCTCCAGATTTCCCCCACTAATTATCTCCAGATTTCCCCCCACTATTTATCTTCAGATTCCCTCAGTAATTATCTCCGGATTTCCCCCCACTATTTATATCAAGATTTCCTCAACTAATCATCTCCAGATTTTCCCCACTATTTATCTTCAGGTTTTATAGAAATCTGTTCGCTCCACCATTTTCTAAAGTTTCGATTCTTAAAGTACGTAACGGTTTGTGAAGTTATTTTTTATTCGGATTTTTTTAAGGAGGGGCCAAGCCAAGTCTCATAGACAAATTAGAAAAAATATCATTTATATATTGACTAAAATTGGCTTGCTTACGATATTAAAAACAATTTCCTTTAAAAGAAGTCATGGCTTTTAATTCTTGTTAATTACCCCCCTCTAACAAGAGAATATGAATGAGAGTTTCTAAACTTAACTGTTCAATTCTAATTAAATGCTACTTCGTCACATCAACTTTAAAGTTTAAACTACTCACAGAATAAAATCAAAATTGCACTGTTGGCTCCCTTTTTTATAAAATGGAGGGATAAACAAAAGAAAATACTTACATAAAACTTTGATTTGTATGTGTACATCCGCAGGGTTTCCTACTCCATTGTCTGCTGTACAAATGTACATGCCTGCATGATGATGTGTGACGTCACTTAGTTGTAAAACGCCCCCCTCACCGAGAATCTAAATAGCAAGATTGTTTATTTCTTAAATTCTTATTTTCTCCTAGCCAACTATCTTTCCTTTGCTTTTTGTGATGAATTTTATATTTTTAAAATTTTTATTTGTGTAGGTCCTATCATTTTAAACGAATCTATGTAAAAAAGTCCCGGGGAAAAAGTCTCGAATTAGTAGGACTTTATTTTTTGGAGACTTTTTAATAAAAGTACTTTTTTCCACAGGACTTTTTTAGTATGAAATTTTAGGACTTTTTTTCCGGAAACTTACCTTTTAAACAGCCCTTATCGGCTAGTTAGGTTCTGATTAATGTATTGTATATGAATTTATAATAGTTTAAAAAAACATTGTTATCATTGATATTTCCATTCTGTCATTATTTTTCTGACCTCTCCTTAATTTTCTCACGGCAGTGTCCTTATTTTTTTCCACAATGTCCTGTCCTAAATTTTACTAGCATGTTCTTAAATTTCCCGTCCTGTCCTAAATTTTTCCGCCCTGTCCTTATTTTTTTCCATTTAAGCCTCTCTTTTCCTAGTTTGCCAAAATTTTCCTATTTTGTCCTTTATTTTCCCGCCTGCCTTCAAAATTTTCCATCCTATTTTTGACTTTTCAACCTTATCCTGAATTTCCCCATCATGTTCTTAATTTCACTTTTTTCACTTCCTATTATTTCCCTATTTTGTCCTGATTGTATCCTACCCTGTCCTGATTGTACCCTACCTTGTCCTGATTGTGTCCTACCCTGTCCTGATTGTACCCTACCTTGTTCTGATTGTACCCTACCTTCTCCTGATTGTACCCTACCTTGTCCTGATTGTATCCTACCCTGTCCTGATTGTACCCTACCTTGTCCTGATTGTGTCCTACCCTGTCCTGATTGTACCCTACCTTGTCCTGATTGTACCCTACCTTGTCCTGATTGTACCCTACCTTGTCCTGATTGTACCCTACCTTGTCCTAATTCGTATCCTACCTTGTCCTGATTGTATCCTACCTTGCCCTGATTGTATCCTACCTTGTTCTAATTCTATCCTACCTTGCCCTGATTGTATCCTACCTTGTCCTGATTGTATCCTACCTTGCCCTGATTGTATCCTAACTTGTCCTGATTGTACCCTACCTTGTCCTGATTGTACCCTACCTTGTTCTAATTCTATCCTACCTTTCCCTGATTGTATCCTAACTTGTCCTGATTGTATCCTACCTTGTTCTGATTGTATCCTATCTTTCCCTGATTGTATCCTACCTTGACCTGATTGTGTCCTACCTTGTTCTAATTATTTCCTACCTTGTCCTGGTTGTGTCCTACGTTGCCCTGGTTGTGTCCTACCTTGTCCTGGTTGTGTCCTACCTTGTCCCGATTGTGTCCTACCTTGTCCTGATTGTGTCCTACCTTGTCCTGATTGTATCCTACCTTGTACTGATTGTACCCTACCTTGTCCTGATTGTGTCCTACCTTGTCCTGATTGTGTCCTACCTTGTCCTGATTGTATCCTACCTTGTTCTGATTGTGTCTTACCTTGCTTGTGTCGTACCTTGTACTAATTGTGTCCTACCTTGCCCTGATTGTGTCCTACCTTGTCCTGATTGTATTCCACTTTGTCCTGAATATGCTTTACCTTGTCCTGCATATGTTCTATCTTGTCCTGATTGCATCCCACTTTGTCCTGAATATGTCCTACCTTGTCCTGGTTAAGTCTGGTCCATGTAACGCTAGGAGAAGGATTCCCTGTTGCAGTACACTGTACTGTCACCATACTTCCTTGTTTAACCAGAACTTCACCATTAGCAGGATCACTTCGTACTAAATAGAAAACATTTACCCAATATGTTTGTTTTAAGTCTTTAATATCTTTATAAATCTTTAATATCTTTATTAGGGTGTCAAAAAATATGCAAATAAGTAAAGTTTAAAGTCTTTTTTGATAAACAGGGCAAATAGACACTTCTTGACAACGCTTATCCTCGAAATTTTATGAGGCTGAAATTTGCATGGAGGTCAGTGACCCAAGATAACTACAAATAAAGGTTTTGTGCATATTTTTAGCCTCTAAATAATTTTTTAGGATTAAACAAGATGTGTTTTTAAAAGAGTCAAATGTTGCTGTTTTTTATTTTCAGATTTTGGAAGAGAAGACTTTAAGACTGTTAAGGTATCTACCTGAAGGAGGTATATCAACCTGAAGGAGGTATATCTACCTGAAGGAGGTGTAAGTATCTACCTGAAGGCAGTGTAAGTATCTACCTGAAGGAGGTATATCAACCTGAAGGAGGTATCAGTATCTACCTGAAGGAGGCATACCTATCAACCTGAAGGAGGTATACGTATCTGCCTGAAGGAGGTATATGTATTTATCTGAAGGAGGTATACGTATTTATCTGAAGGAGGTATAAGTATCAAGTATCTACCTGAAGGGCTAAAAGTATCTAGCTGAAGGAGGTATAAGTTTTTACCTGAAGGAGGTATAAGTGTCCTGAAGGAGGTATAAGTATCTACCTGAAGGAGGTATAAGTATCTACCTGAAGGAGGTATAAGTATCTACCTGAAGGAGGTATAAGTATCTACCTGAAGGAGGTATAAGTATCTCTATAGAATGACGGATGGATATAGGATCTGATCTATCCGTTTCTATTTCACAATCATACTCTCCTTCATCACTCTTCTCTACACCATGTAGGATCAGGTTGGTTCCTCGCAATTCCATCCTTTAAAAATAATTGTTTTAGCCCTGCCTCGTGAGTCGTAATTTCATCATTTTTTTTAAAATCCGTTTTAACTCTGCCTCGTAATTTCATTCTTTAAAATTGTCTGTTTTAACCCTGCTTCGTATAATTCCATCCTTAAAAGATATATGTTTTAACCCTGCCTCGTAATTCCATCCTTAAAAGATATATGTTTTAACCCTGCCTCGTAATTCCATCCTTAAAAGATATTTGTTTTAATCCTGCCTCGTAATTCCATCCTTAAAAGATATAAGTTTTAATCCTGCCTCGTAATTCCATCCTTAAATGATATATGTTTTAATCCTGCCTCGTAATTCCATCCTTAAAAGATATATGTTTTAATCCTATCTCGTAATTCCATCCCTAAAAGATATATGTTTTAATCCTACATCGTAATTCCATCCTTTAAAGATATATGTTTTAATCCTATATCGTAATCCAATCTTTTAAAAAAAAACCTGTCCCTTAGTGTTGAGATAGTAGAGTGTGCTACACTTCAAGGACTATCAGTTTTTGAAAATTCAAGAATGCTCACTTTAGTAGTTGAGGTACTTGGAAGGTTTAAAAAAAACGTTAAAAAATATTTTGGAGAAAGAAAAATATTTGAATTTTAATGAAAAAGGATTTTCATATATTTCCCTTTTTTACAAAGATAATTAAAACATTTCTTTTCACATAGTTTTTAAACAAAATTATGTTTATATTCAATATGATGCTATTTGCTTGGAAATTCAATTATCAAAGAAATATTAGAAAGAAATTATTTCAATTATTATTGAGTGAAAGAAAGAGGTTAATATTTAATAGTCTGCTGCATTTCGTGCATTTTCTTATTAATACTTTGGCAGTACACCCCGCCATATTATAGATATTAAATAGCACAAATTATCGTAAAATATAAAAACATATAAAAATACAACAAACATATAAATAGTTGACTTGACCCAATTAGTAAGCACCAATACATACATTTACTTGTTTTGTGAATTTATTATTAAATATTATAATTTCTGTTTTTACCTTTCATCCCTTCTCACTCGCATAGTTCCCGCAAATAGAACTCTTGGTCCCTCCTTCCATAGCAGTACCATAGTTCCTAGGTTATGTACAGAACATTCTAGTTCTATACTTTCTCCAGCCTGGTTATACAGTACATGTCTAATAGATATATATTACAAATAATTCTTTACCTTCTTTAGCCTGTACATACAGACAAAGTACATGTCTAATAGATATATATGTCCACATAGTCTATAATTTCTTTAGCCTGTGCATACAGTACATGTATTTTATTTATAGAGAAACAGAATACCTGCACTTTTTGCCATTAGTGTTTGGTTACTTAGAAACATAGAGCAAATTGGTGTCTAACTAAGAGATAACTATACATTTGTTTCCTCTTGACCTTTAACCCTAAACAGGCTGGGTGAGGGCCGTTTGGCACCCCCCCCCCTGTTGTTTTTTTGTCCTAGCACTCTCATTTTTGACTCTTTCATCGTGAAATTTTGTGACTTTTAATGAATAGTAATGTTAAGGATTTTTTGTAAAATTTTTTTTTAATGCATAGGGTTTGGTCTAGGGCGGAAAAAGTCCGGTCTTTGGAAAAAAAATCTAAAATAGCCCATCACTTTTTTGTGACTAAAGTTATAAATCTAAAAACTATATTTTTGAAAAGCCCTTGAAAAATGGAAATAGAAATATGTGTCACACTTTGATATTTGTTTAAAACAAAAACATATTTTTTTCATTTTTATGACCCTTTTTTGGGCGTTTTTTCAACCCTCCCTAGCACTCAAACCATTAAAGTTATCGGTCTATTTTTTATTTTCAAATTGGCAAATTGGGCTAGGCACATGCATTTAACCCTATACCTACTCTCTCAGGTCATTTTCTAGAGGGGGGGGGGCGTGAAACGCCCCCCAGGCTATACATAGATTCAGACCCTCCAGCCTTTAAAGGGTTAATGGGACTTTTGTCGTATTTTAGGTGACAATCAATTTAATGAGAGTCATTCCAGATTCACAACGAAACCCTTGAAACCAAAAAAGGAATGTGGAAATTAACGTGGTTGTTTTAAGCTGGAAAAGTATTTAATTCTCGTAATTTTTTCATTGTTTCTAATCCAAGAAATGCTTAATTTATTTTTGTAAAGAACAAACAAATGGAAATTAATAGTTTTGATCAGACCAAGATTATAAGAGCACTTGTATTTGATCAGACCAAGATTATAAGAGCACTTGTATTTGATCTTACCAAGATTATAAGAGCACTTGTATTTGATCAGACCAAGATTATAAGAGCACTTGTATTTGATCAGACCAAGATTATAAGAGCACTTGTATTTGATCAGACCAAGATTATAAGGGCACTTGTATTTGATCAGACCAAGATTATAAGAGCACTTGTATTTGATCAGACCAAGATTATAAGAGCACTTGTATTTGATCAGACCAAGATTATAAGAGCACTTGTATTTGCGTTTACAGTCACTTTAAACCAAATCTTTGCCAAAAAAAATTATGTTTTGATCGATACTTTAGAATTTTTCATTTCTTTTTCTTGTTTCTCATTTATCGGATTGAAACTAAAGTTAGGGCAATAAGTGTCCATCATATCCCCCTTTTTGTTTTTGCAAACGCCCCATCATTTAATCTGGTTTCCGTGTGTTTTATTGAATACACCGGCATATGTTTAACTTTCATTAGAATCTGATTCTGTTGATGTAAAAAGTTGGAATAGTTTAGATGAGAATAAAACTTTGCTTCTTTCCCTAGTTTTTTTCAAGCTTTGTCAATCTGATACAAGCTTTTTACTTTCTATGTAAAAATACAGGAACAATATTGTATAAAAAATCTTAAGATATGATATTAGGCCAATAGCATTTAATTCTATAATGTTTTAATGGTATTATTTTTTAAACATTTTAAAATGTTTTTTTTAAAAACTTTTTGCACAGTGTAATCTTGATTTAAAAGTTGATGTATTATACAGCTATTTTGTTGAATTATTATGAAAAGTTTGCAAAAACATGAGTGATTTAAATTTAATTTTACAAACCATGAATATTTCACATTGAACAAGGCAAAAAAAGTCCAAATATTTAAAAAGTTGCTTTTTGCGTGATTATTGATTCAGAGAACAAATCAAAAAATTTTAATATTTACTTGTGAATGCATTTGATTAATACGGGGGGTATTACAAGCTGGCCGTGGGAATGGAGAGGGGATACCCACCAAGTCTTAGCCTGATCCCTACGTGTGCCCGGGCTCAAGTGTATAGACGAGACCAGCACGCTCCTGGGTTCAGAAAAGTTTGGCCCGTGCTCTAGGCAGGGCCAGTGCGACGGTCTTGCTTAAGCTTAAGCCTGTGTATAATTGCACCCCGCAACCCTCAGGTTTACGTATGTAAAGCAATCCTGGGTTCAGAAAAGTTTGGCCCGTCAAAGCTCTCGGACCTGCACCCCCTATATAAAATTACATTCTACCTCCTCTCGTACGTAAACCTGGGGGTCGCGGGGTGCAATTCAAACTGCCCCCCATTTCTCTGTTAAATCCCTTTCTACAAAGTTGACCCCCGACCCCCTCTTTAATCCATTTGAGTCCAAAGTTTAAAGTCTGGACCATCATATCATAGAAATAAACTAGTCACTCAAAACCATGGAATACAACACTATCTTTACACTGCATATTTAAAACGTTAAGTTCAGTAAAAAAATTTAAAAATAAAAATCAATGTTTAATTGTTCAAGAATTGTTAAAAAAAAGCATAGTTTTAAACAATTCAACCAAAACGTCCGCCTTAATGAACTGGACTGGATACAATGTATAAAGTGTAATATAAAGAAAATCTTAATTAAGAGATTTCTTGGAATTTCATTACATTTTTCTTTTTCAAAAATGATGAATGGTTTGTTTAAATAAAAAATTAAAGAAATGCTTTTTTTTTCAAAATTTAAAAGACTAAAAATATAATTTGATGGGACCCTCGAAAAAGTTAAAATCGATTCACAAAGGTAGGAGGGGTGATAGAAGGGTTTGGGATGATAGGATGGTTTGGGATGTAGGAAGGGTTGGGATGAATGGCGTGGTTGTGATGATAGGAGAGGTTGTAATGATGGGAGGGTTTGGGATGGTAGGAGAGGTTAATTAATTAATTAATCACGTAGATTCAGCCTGCTTATAAACAGTCTCATCAATTTTTAAGACAGGGATGACTTTGAAGTGTCGCAACGCCCTAAGCTTAGATTTTACTGTTCTAACTCACTTATGCTTTTCTGTAGTCCTTTACATGTACATTTTAGCACTGCAAAGCAATTTTTGTTAGCTTTGGTTTTTTAGAAGTAATTGTCGAAATTATCAACAATTTAAGCTTGAGAGCGTGAGCCCATTAAATTGCAATGGGTTAAGATGGTAGGAGGGGTTTTCTGATGGTTGAAGGGATTGGGATAATAGAGGGTGCTCGGTATAATGGGAGGGTTTTGGATGAAAGAAGGATTTGGGATGATAGAAGGGGTTGGGATGGTAGGAGGGGTTAGGATGATAGGGATAATATAGGAGGGTTTGAGATGATGGGAAGGGTTGTGATGGTTGGAGGGTTTGAGATGATGGGAAGGGTTGTGATGGTAGGAGGGTTTGAGATGATGGGAAGGGTTGTGATGGTTGTAGGGCCTTGATGGTAGGAGGGGTTAGGATGATAGAAGTTGTTGGGTTGATGGGAGGGGTTAAGATTTTAGGAAAAGTTTTGATGCTAAGAATGGCTGTGATGGCAGGAGGGGTTGTGATGGTAGGAGGGTTGAGATGATGAGCGGGTTTGGAATGATAGGAGGGTTTGGGATGGTATAGGAGGGGTTGGGATAATAGAAGGGTTTGTGATGATGGGAAAGGTTTTGATGGTAGGAGGGGTTGGGATGATAGGAAGGGTTGGGATGGTGGGAGAGGTTGTGCATGGTAGGAGGGGTTGTGATGATGGGAGGGGTTGTGATGGTAGGAGGAGTTTGGATGATGGGAGGGGTTTGGATGATAAGAGGGGTTGTGATGGTAGGAGGGGCCTGGGGGATGGATTGATAGAAAGGGTTGGGATGGTAGGAGGGGGATGGAAAATAATTTTGTTTGTTTGTTTGTTAATAAATATTTTAGTATATAAACATCTAAGAATGTATATAAATGTTTATATTTGAAGATTAAAGTTTCCAACGTATATATATTATATATACATACATTAGCAAAGTTATGCGTCTAACCCCAATCTCATTTCCTTCCTTCAGTAAAACCACAAAAACCAAAATTTAGAGAATTAATCATAAAATTGTGATTTAATCTTTAACTTTAGACAGATAAAAGTTGGATAAAACATAAAGTTACCCAAACCTTCCCCAACCTGCTCTGAAATCAAATGAATTGAGTCTTTGTCACAAAATCAAATATTTAAACCTCAATATCTTTAGAATTCGATGTTGTAAACCTTTGATATTTCAAACTCAGATAACTTGATCTAACAGAATTCATAGTTTGAAATAACTAAGGTCTGCAACATTTGGTTCCAAAGATATAGTGATTAGAAAATCAGAGTTTGTTACAAAGACTCAATTCTTTTACAGATATAGAGAGGAGCAGTTAAATTACCTACGTAGGCTTATAATTAACGTATTATCTTGTGTGTCGGGGTTAGTTAAGCTTAGGTATTTCAACTACTTCTTGCTGTTCATTATATTTGCACTCTGAATACAAAAATATGGTAGATTGTTATGGTGCAATGTAAATAAACATAATGCTGAGCTTTGTTGATATTCCTCCCGGAAACTGCTTCCAATGGTCATTAAAGAAAATTGTTTAACTCAATTTCCAGTTGATTTTATACTGAATGAAATAAAGTACATACACGTGGATCAGTTTTGGCTCCCGAGAGAAATTTGATTGATAGTGAAGATAAGAACACTTATACTAGCATTAAGTTAAAAAAAAATATTTGATTTTAAGTTCAGTAGAGGAAAATAATTATTAAATTAGATTATTATGTAACGATGAAAGTTTTATCCTTGAATAGGGCAAGGGTGGCGTTAGACGCCCCCCCCCCTCCCTGGCCCCTTTAAATAGGTTTTTGCCCGAGCAGAAAAATGGATATATGAACATGTATGATATGTCATTTTTTATCAAAAAAAAAAAACGTTATTGTTAACATTTTTCCGAACTTACCACGTTATTTATTCATCCTTAGCACCTGAGGCCAAATTTAAATATGAGACGCGGTTCAAACATGGTTGGTTCAATTTGCAATTTTACTCAGTATCTCGAGATTTCAGCCAGCGCGCAATTTGAACCAGTGATTGGCCGTTCAGCTACATAGTTCAAATTTGTTTAATTCGCGGCCTCTGAACCATTCACATTTTTTAGTGAGTTGGCCTTGAAAAATTGGGCAATGAACTTGTAGTGCATCTCCATACCTTTACTCGTATGCGANATACCACTCTCCAGTCTATCCATAGATTCAGACCCCCCAGTCTTCATATGATTCACAAAGCTCTTATCCCAAAGTAATGGTTCAAAGTGAGGGGTCAAAGTAAGTGAGCACAGGTAAACAAAAAACGCCCAACCCCCTGCAAACCCCATGCCAACCCCCCTTAAAAAAAAAACATTTCAGTTACTTTCATTTTTTCATTATTTCATAATAAATACAGGAGTTTGTTGTTGATTTAAACAGACTGCGACACCAGGCAAGTATTTTTAAATTCTTTGATTGAAAACCTGGACTCAACTAGAGACAGAATTTTAATCATTTCAGTTCAAAGTTAGTTCTAAATTGATAAAATCTTGCCAGCAGTGTTCAAAGGTTTTGCTAAGTCAGAACCCCTTTTAGATATAAACATGAACCAGAGGCAGAATTGTATGTACAATGTACATTTTACAAAAAAGAATTCTCGATATAAAACAAGACAACTGACCTTTAATCCAGAAGAAAAAAACCAGTGTTTATCATTAAAGTTGGTGTCAAAAACGTGATTTGGGGTGAAAATACACATTCAGATTTGAAAATACACAGTCAGATTTGAAAATACACAGTCAGATTTGAAAATACACACTCAGATTTGAAAATAATTTATGTGTTTGCAGATCATATTTACATAATAATATTGTTTCTTAATAATCCGATCTAACATGTTCTACTTTTATTTCATTAACAATATGAAAAATAAAATAAATATATAAACCTAATATAGAATTTAGTTTTTGCCACACACTCGCATATTCTTACCCCTATATCTTTTCAACCTGATGATGTAAACCTTTGATATTTCAAACTTTGACTATTTCATCTAACAGAAATAATAGTTTGAAATATAAAAGGTCTAGAAAAACGGGTTGCAAAGTTATAGGAGTTAAAAAGTCTGAGTTTTTGGCAAAAACTCAATTCCTTTTTCATGCGTAAAAAAAACGGGAAGTCGAACTGTTTAGACTTCAAGCTCAACAGATTTTGAAACCCACTCTCAATGAAAAATGAACTCGCCTAGTTCTAACTTTTTGCCAAACTTCTTTTCTTAACAATGCTATTATTAAACTGATATTTTTTTAGGTTTACTAGCTTGGGAATCTATCGCTGCCAAGGTTACTAAAAGTTACTCCCGCCGTTTAACCACTTAAACGATTTTACCGGGAAGTAAATTTTTGTTATTTAAGTCGACCCACTCAACTTAGAATCTCAAAACCAAGCTAAGAACATTCTCGTGGCTCTCCCGATTTCTCCAATCAAAATTTAAGGCAAATCGGTCCAGGGGTTTCTTATTTATGATCGGACAGAAAAACAGACAGACAGACAGACAAACAGAGATTAAAACTTTATATATTTAGATAATTAGTAAGGGAAGGAAACCGTTTGCATTGACCACAACAGTGGGAAATGGAATTAACTAGAAACATGTTGAGACAGGTCAAAGAAATTGTCTCTAACTGTATTTTTCTAATCCCAATATCTTTGGAATCTGATGTCGTAGGTATTTGATATTGCAAAGTATGATTTGTGTTAGATTCAATAGCCAACATTTGAACATGTCAGGTTTCAATGTTTAGGTACTAAAATATTAGAGTTTGAGGCAAAAATTTAGTACCTTTATTTCTATTTTTGAATTTTTACACATATTTAAACATAACCGGATATAATTTTGTTCTATTTCCTTTATCTCTAGTCTCTAGCTGGTGATTCAAACAAAACAGTTTCTATTTATCTTTATATCTTTTTATCTAGGTCTGGACGCTGTAGGGAAGAACGACAGCTTTTACACGTTAATTATTATATCGTTCGGACTCCCACGATAGTTAATCAGTTAATTTTGAGTGAAAGAAAAGCGTGTTTTTGTTAAGGACCGAGTTTAATGAATTGGAGAGGAAACCTGTCACCGGTTCAAATCCTGAATCGCCGATTCAATTCCTCATAAAACTTTGACTTCGGAGATTTTTACCGGTGGCGGAGTTTAGTTCAGCGAACTAGCTCAAATTCATTAAATTCGGACCCTGATTGCATAACATGTGATTCGTGCATCAATGATTGAGAAAAACAATAAGAATTCTCTAAAGACGAATAAATTTGAGTAAAAAATATTAATATTTAACCAATAAAGCGACTCTTTTACAAAATAATCAAGAACGTTTTGAAATTCTAGAACATTCCCTTCTCTATTTTCTACTGTAGGCCGGTCTATAGTCTACACACCCCCCATACATTTCAATCTTGAATTCAATATTCACATTTGAGTTTATCTCTGGTATAAATTCAAATATATAGATTCTACACTGCTCTGCTAAACCCAGGCTAAAACCAGGGGTAATAAACTGCAATCAAGCAATCCTATACAATAGATTTTTGTAATTTTTAGATGTACATTGTTCTTTCATTGTAGTTTCATTGTATTTCTTTTATATTATTTATATTTTCCTTGTACATTACATATTGTAGTTTCCTTTTACATTGTACTACACCCTTGTCCATTGTGCACTGTACTTTCATGGTACATTGTTCATTATAGTTTCCTTTTACATTATAGTTCTCCGTCTATATTGTAAATTTTAATTTTCTTGTCCATTGCGCATTTCAGTTTCCTTGTACACTGAAATTTCATTCTGTAAAACTATGTACAGTTACAGAGTACATGTACAGTATACATTACACAATTCACATAGTTCTAAATTATATTAAGGAATTGAGTCTTTGTAACCGTTTGCTTCAGAACGTCATGTGAATTAGTTTCAGGAATATGTTGACTGAGTTTTACTCAAATATATCTTTTTCAAGCATGGTTTTGTATTGTCATGTATTAGGATAGCCCAGGAACTTCATAGTTTTATTGTAGACACCAGCAAGTTCGCTTTTCATGCTTTGAAAAACGAAGCCAATTGTTTACTTTCTTTTTTAGTAAATGTTTACTTACAATATACGTTTAAACTAGTTCATGCGATGGACTACTTCTTCACTTAAAATGTTAACAATTCCTATACAATATTCCTTAGCTTTACCATCATTGGGTCTTTCAATGCATTCAAGTTTTGTATTTCTACAATTTGATAATTTAAATATAAAATGTTTTCAAATGTAATTTACTTGTTTGCGGAAATTTTCGCAAAGTTAAAATGGTTAAATGTTCGATTTGCAATACGATCTAATCTGCTGTTCGTACAGTTTAAACAAAACTTAGGTGAGTACTAAATGTATTAAACGAATTTGTATAATGTATTTGCAAGTATAAAATGTATAGCGAATATTAGTATTATGTATAAATGCATGTATAAGCCCTATCATACATAATTCAAATAATGAACTAAAAGTTTATTTAAAATGTAAGAAATGTATTAAACGTTATTTCAAAATGTATAAAATGAAATTACCATTTGTGTACAAATGTAGGAATTGTATGAAACGGATAAGTAAAATGTAGGAAATTAATTAAATGTACAAATTGTATGAAATGTATCTAAGTTTTCATTGTATGGTTTAAATATAACGCATATACAAAATGAATAAAATGTATGTATAGAATGCAAGACACGTACTTGTACAATGAATGAAATGCATGTACAAAATTTTTGAACCTCATGTTAAACAAGTGAAAAGTATGTAAAAAACATATGAATCGAAATGTACGTGCAAAATACAGGAATTTTATGAGATATGATGAAAAATCTTCTCTTGGAAATATATCTGACATATAAACTGTTCCTTAGCTCTGTATATCTGGGGGGAAGTCAGGATTCGGGGTTTAACCAAGGTTTCCATGCAAACAACGTCAATCAAACTAAACCAATCAATCAATCACAAAATTTGAAGAAAAAATGTATTTGATTCAATTGTCTTTTACTACTTTCAGTTCATACTGTGGTAGGCGATTATATCAATACAATGAAGACTACTTTTGATTTCAATTTTGATTTATAAATCTTTACATATACTTTGCTTGTCTGGGTGGGTGTCGGTTTATTTGGTTGTATCCAATAAACGTCTAAACGGCTGCAACGATCGGGCCCAAATTTTTTGTGGGACTTCAAGTGACCCAGGTATGGTTTATGGAAGATGGAATTTTAAAAAATTTGCATCTAAGAAAATTATATTCTTGAACATTTTGAAAATCCACGAAATTTTTTTTTGATAAAATCTGCCAAATTTTGTTTTGTTTTTATTTTACAATATTGTATACAAAGAGAAAATGTTCACAATTAAAATAGAAGATGGGCGCGAAGCGCCCTTAAAGCCTAGTATGCATAGAAGTCAAAAGAAAATGTCATTTAAAAAAGATTTTCCTGGATTACTTGTAAACCTACCTAGCATTGTAGTTGACATGTATGTAAGTATCAAATGGCTTAATCATCGTTAAAAATTTGCTTATATATATCTATATAGTTTAAGAATGCACAGAGAACTGGAAAAAGAATATAAAAATCTCATCAAAGTAACTTTTTCAAACTTTCTTTATAAAGCTGAAACTTTACTTTACAGTGCAATAATGTATTTTTTTAACAAACGCATCTCTTGTCTTATTAAAAGGAAGGGTCGACGTAGTTTTTATGAATCCCTTTCCTAAAATGTAGTTTTAAAAAAATATCTTATTTATTTGGAACGTTTATAATTGAATTTTCTTTGTAAAATTGACTTGCGGCAGTAACGAGGCCGGACAAATTTTAGGTTTTTTTGATAAAAACGTATTGTTTCTCATTTTCCATCGAAAAAAAAGGTTTAAAGAAATGGGTTTTTGACGGAGTGTCGCAATTGAAATTAAAGATACTATAAATATAATTTCAAATGACCCTCCATTGATAACAGTCCAATCTACAACGGTACCCTAAAGAACGTTGATGATCAAATTAAATTAAATATCCATGTATATTTTTTTTTAACTGTTTATTATTATTTGTGATTTCTCTACAAAAGTGACGTGACAATTGCGCATTTCATGCTTCAGAAAAAACGAAAACATTTTCAGAATAAAACTCGTTAGCGCTAGAAAAACAAACATATCTTTCCCATAATTGATCAGATCAAGATTTCAAGGATACCGTTGTGAAACGGGTATCCGCCTCGTTAAATAGAGAATCCCTTAAAATTACAATAGTTTATGTCAATTAACCCTTTCTCAGAAGCTTGAACATTTCAAAGGATCTTTTAAAGAACTTTGGGGTTTCTTCATTTTTTTTAATGTTTTATTTATTTTATAAAAGTATAAATGGTTTTAATAGTGTAAATAAATACAATAATTTCTTTAAAACGATTCTTGGACAATCCAAGATTTAACTGAAAAATTCAAAAATTCAAAAATTGTTATGTTTCCTCTTTTTACTCAATTTTAATTTTTAAAATAACTTAAAACTTTAAGTTTGGTTTGGTTAAGATTAACATTGACATTTAAGAAATGCAAAATTGGATTCAACAAAAAAAAATAAAAGTTTTGAAATAATTTTAGATGATATTAAACAAGGAAACGATGAATTTTTCTCAAGATATTTGAGAAATCATCTTATTTCAAATATTCTTAGAATAAAAGTTTTCCATTAGTTTTGAAGCTGATAAAACTGGATTTAGAAGAGGTTGGAATTCTTTAATTCTTTTAAGTAAAGGATTACATAGAACGGTAAATTTCGTTTTTCCCCGCTTAAAATTGAATTAAACCTGTAAATAACGCCGTTAATACTGCCCAGCCCTAGTTCCCTTTATAAGCAACAACATTTTTTTAAGCCGTTGGAACAGTTGGAAAGGTTGGTCGGTTCGTTGGTTCGTCAAAATAAGTGACGGGTTGATTAAGGAAGTAAATGTTAAATCTTCAATACGGGACTAAAAATTGTTCAGCCTTCATTCACGATTCCATAAAATCTTTGTTTTCCTGGCAGGTGCAAAAATCTATTCATTTTCCAAATTTAAATTTGCAATATTCAAAGTTAATCCAATAAAGCCTTTCATCATCAAATTTTGCACATCAAACAAGCAATTTTATCAATTAGGGACAAAAACAATCAATAAAAAAAACTTTAAAAGAATATTTAAAATTTCGGCTTTTTTACCAATGTACAGTATACAGCAGACAAAAACAATCAAGTAGCAGTGAAAAAAATATTCTATCATGAAAGAATTGAGGTATTTTTCCGCCAAAAAAGAAGCAAAGAGAAGATTTTTTTAGATAAATCCTCCCTAAATTGAAATTGGGTTTTTGCCAAAAAAACTCAAATTTTCTAGCACCGTGGTGGCGAAATCTTTGATATTTCTAACTTAGATTAGTTTGATCTAACATGATTCCTAGCTTGACATATTTTAGGTCCACGATATTGGGTTGCAAAGGTATAGAGATTATAAAATTTGAGTACGGGTCAAAAACTCATTTTTATGAAATAAAATCTAAATCAATATATAAAATATGCTAATAATGAATATATGCAGTGTCTTTCTAGTGGTTTGTCTTTTTTAAATCGCTTTATATTAATATCAAACTCAAAGTTTGAAATATCAAATGTTTATACCATCAAGTTGCAAAATATAGGGATTAGAAATTCGAGTTCGTGGCAAAAACTAAATTCTTTATGACAAACATGCTAAGTCTTCTCTGATCAAATTTTGATAAAGAAAGCAGTTTTGATTGCAATGTTAAACATTAACTTGTAATCTTATTTTCTCTCTATTTTCTGCAGTTTTATAGAATTGGATTATTTTTTATAGAATTGGATTATTGACATTCGCAGGAAGAAAATGCCGCATAATTAGTTTTGACTTGTCTCACAGTTCATAATAATTAGACTATCATATTGTAATAATTGTTGATTTTTGATTATATATATTTTTAACGTAGGATTAATTTACATAATTTCGACGAACTTTTATTTAAAGAGCGACATAAAATTTCGTAGGCCTTTTATATTTTAAATTGTAAATTCTGCCAGATCAAATTGTCAAATTTTAAAATATATCAAAAAATCCATTCTCAAAAATTTANGCAACTGCCCAATTTTACAGGAAGGCGACGTCCCTACCCTAGCACTCCCACCCCTGTAGCCGCCAAGGAGAGAAAATATGAATTGAAAAGTCTTAAACGTCGATGCGTATTTAAAGTTTCTAAAAGTTTTAAAACTTATAGAACACTTTTAAGTTTTACAGACTGCTAATCTCAGCTTGTTTATAAGCTTGACATATTGAAATTAAAATAAACAAAATTCATATTAAACAAAGAAAAAAAAAGATTTGATATCTTTTAAGTGGTTCAAAAGTTTGTACTAACACTTAACATATTCAGAAGAGGTTTTTTAAGTAATTAAAGCATTTTAACTGTATGCCTTTTTTATGCTTAAAAAAAAGATAATGCATTAAGTTTGTTGATTATGGTTTGAGAGAGTTCAAAAATATATTTTATAATTCTAGCTGAAAAGATTAACTATGTTAGATAGACAGAACTAATCTGAATGAAAATTTTCTCTTTTTTTAAATCGGTTAACTATATAATCCAGTCTGAACACTTTAAACCAATAGATGCAAAAGATAGTTTAAAGTAGTTCAGGGTTACTTTAAAGGTACAGTTTGCAAAATCAGATTAAACTTGGAACCTATTCCATTTTGGAAATGAATGAGCCTATATTATTAGCTTTAGTTATGTAATTTCTTTTAATTCAATGGAAGAATACAAATTTTGCTAATTTGGCTTTTTATTATTGGAATATAGGGTTTCTGGTAAAAAAGGCGAGTGTTAAGTAGTTGAAAACTCAAATGTTGGGTAAGGGAATTTTTTAGAAATTTTCTATATTCTATTATTTGATTAGTTAATGATTGATAATTTGATTATTTAATGATTGATAGATTGATTTCCTGAGAGTAACGAAGAGAGGAAGAAGAACCATGGTAGAGGAAGGTTTCTCTATTTCTCTATTTTTATTTAAACTTATCTTCCGTTTCATCCATCCTTACTTATCTTCTCCTCCGTCCCGCCCTTCTCCTCCTTACCTCCCTTGTTTTCCTTGGTCTCCTCCTGTTCTTCCTCTCGTCCTTCTTTCGTCTCCTTTTTTTCTTCCCGCCTTTTCTTTTTTTCTTCTTTTTCTTTTCCGCTTTGAACTGTAAGACAGTCCTGATTGGAAAATTATAGATCAAATCATTTTCAGCTTTTTGAAACCTCTGACAAGAATAATTAAGTTTCTTCCACGTTGACTTTTTTATTGGCTGGCCTGAATATTAACATGCAGCCAATGGTCATTCATTAATCAAAGAAATCTATATAATAAAACAAACATTTCTTTATATATATGTTGCGTATAGCCGGCCAAACGGCTAGACCGATTGGGCTGAAATTTTTTTTGGACACTCATGGGTAGCCGGGGGGTGTTTTTTTCAACATTTTTTTCGATGATAGCGCCGGGCCCTTCAGCTAGTAATTTAAATATTGAAGGATTTGATGATTACGTAATAACTAAAATGATAAATATGTTGTGTAATAAGCAATAATCGCTGTCGCCTATTTGTGCATAATTTTGCATATTTTTCTTTTTTCTTTCATAAAACTATATATTCAAAAATTTATTGAAACAAATTCAAACTGCACCATTTATATATGTATTTATATATTTGTGTGTGAATACATATTTATAATATAATAATATTATTTGAAAATAAAACGTAAAATACGGTTTGAATACGTTTCTGATCTATGTAATAAATTGTTAATGTTTTATTTTTAAAATCCGAAAAGTTAAATAAATATTAATATTCGATCTTTCAAAAAGGATATATTTTAACTTAACAGTGTAAGGCACAGCTGTATCCAAAGGTTGCAAGTTCTAACACAAAAATCGATGAGAATTTTGACAATCACTTCTTACAAAATAAAGAAAGAAAAACAATGTTTACATGTCTAAGGCTACAAAAAAGTAATCGAGTTAGTGAGCTACTTAAAAGTCGACCATGTCTTGATGTGAAGGAAGGATAAGTTGGAGTAGAATAGAGTTTTTTAGGGAGAAAATCATATGCCTCGTTAACGACAGAAAAATATAATCATTCAGGTTAATATAGAGATTCCAAGATTATGTTTTCAAGTGTTTAATTGGTTCCAACAAGGTGTAGACAACAAATAAAACAAGAAGTATCCATTAATTATTTGTGTTGCAATCTAATAACATCACAGCTAAATCTTAGATAAACATATGGAAACATAGATAGATAGATAGATAGGTATGTAGGTAGATACATAGATAAATAGGTACTTATACAGATAGATAGATAGATAGATAGAAGTTGGATTTAAAAGATAAAATTCGTTTATAGCCAATAATACATATATTAATAACATTTATGTTTACCATGTCCAATTATTTTTTACAGTAGAACTGTTCCATTTTTACAATGTCCAACCATTGTTTACATAATTATTGTTCCAGGTTGGCCATTTTCAGCTTTTGTTTACAGAAGTAATATTCCATGTCCACAATTTTCATCTATTGTTTACAGTAGTATTGTTACATGTCCACCATGTCCAAGTAATGTTTACAGTATTATTGTTTCTTGTCCAACATGCCTAACTTTTGTTTGCAAAAGTATTGTTCCAGGTTTACAATTTCCAACTATTGTTTACAGAAGGTTCCAGGTTTACCATTTCCAACTATTGTTTACAGTAGTTGTTCCATGTCCATTGTCCACCATGTCCAACTATTGTTTACAGTAGTTGTTCCATGTCCACCATGTCCAACTATTGTTTACAGTAGTATTGTTACATGTCCACCATGTCCAACTATTGTTTACAGTAGTTGTTCCATGTCCACCATGTCCAACTATTGTTTACAGTAGTATTGTTACATGTCCACCATG
>NW_019397201.1:32062-71081 GCF_000591075.1 Eurytemora carolleeae
ACAACTTTATGACTATTTGAGTAAGGAGTGGGGGGGGGGGGGGGGGGGGGGGGGGAATGGCTTGTTTGAGGAGGGGTATTTAAAACCTTTTAAAGAATTGGACATAAAAAACTCTTTTTTAAAACAGATTCAATCAAGTTCAAGAATTATTATTTGAGGCAAATCGGTTCTGGGTTTCATGAGTTATGCTCGGACATCAAATCCAACAAAGAGACAAACAGAGATTACAAATACATGACTATAAATTTAAAGTTCGGTGATGGTGATGGACCAAACCTCTATAATGTAAAACAATTAGATGTTAGTTCCACATTTGATTGAAATATATTTCGGTCTGGGTTGACCCTCGTCAGTTCTAACGATATAATAACCATCAAAATCGACAATAAACATTTTTATGAATATAAATATAGAGGTAAAACAGAAGATTGATTTATTATATATATACATAATATAAATAGATATGTTAAATACAGATTTATAGCTACCATATTTATCTGCCCCCGAGAAATTGGCCTTTCACATAAATACACATAAATATTTATAAATTTCTAACATGCATATTTGCATAAGCTATCAATATTTTATTTCAACTTTATCCATTAATGTTTATATATTACATATTTTATCTACTATTAATCAATCTTATAGCAACAAATTAAATCTCTTTACTTTTTTTTCTACGCAATTTAAAAAGCACCAAAAACAAAAACAAATTAATCATCAAATTTATTTTAGATTTAAATAATATCTATACACATTGTTAGATAGATAGATAGATTGATAGATAGATAGATAGATAGATATATAGATAGATAGATAAGATAGATAGATAGATAGATAGATAGATAGATAGATAGATAGATAGATAGATAGATAGATAGATAGATAGATAGATAGATAGATAGATAGATGGATAGATAGCAAGATAGATAATATAGAAAACTCCAGAATATGAAGACGGCTTTTAGGCTCAATTTATGACTTTAAATAGTGCAATGCACATGATACACAGCAATTCTGCAGTGTTAACAGACCCATTTCGACTTTATAAGTGATTAAGTGTTGCTATAATATCGTCTTCCTATTCCCTTGTTTTCTGGTTATCACTGTACTGTACAGTCCTCGATCCGTGTGAATTAATGATGTTACTCTTTAAACAAAAATCCATGTACATTGTACATTGTATAACGTACATAGAAAATCCGATTAATGAAAACACAACAACTGTTGAGAACCATCTGATTGTTGCATAATTTGATTGCACTGTCTTGTAGATAACGGGATAGGGTGGGTTTGACAATGCACTAACTACAAACTTTGAAATTAATGTGGACCAGGCCTTGTACAGTGATGCAGGCCAGGATACCAAATCAAAGTTCAGCTAGGCATATAATGAATATAAATACATTTATGAATAGGATCGTTGTGAGACCTGAAACATTGTCTTTAGTATAATTCTTTTTAATAAAATGTGAAACTAAAATGTAAATATATAATGTAGGCCCTATTTCCCCGTAGACAAGTTTATCGTTCAATTTTTGCTCTAAAAGTCGGTCCTTTATATTCATTTTTAAATTTTCTTAATTTTTGATGGTCCACAAACCTTCCCTGGGGTCATGTGAGGTCCCATAAAATTTTTTACCCAATTATAGTTCAGCAGTTTTGACGTTTACAAACATACAGATAGACAGACAGATAGACAGGCAGATAGACAGACAGATAGACAGACATCAGGACAACAAAAGTATATATAGATGCAATGCATACTGTATGTAAGGTTCCCCATAGAGACTCAGTTCAATTGACCGATGTACGATGCTCAGCACATGAACACATTTAGTTTATGTTGTAACTTAAAAAAAGTCTTGTTTTTTGTGGGTTCCCACTAAAAAATGAAAGCTCGCCGGTACAAAATAAACAAGAATTTTTTAACATCAGAAAAGATGTTTTGCTTCTAAATTTTTCCACAAAAGATATTTTTTAAAACTCAAAAGTAAAAAAGAAAGTCGATTCTACCAGATCAAATAGTCGAATTTTGAAAAATCAAAGAATGACACCATCAGGTTGCACAAATATTTGTATGAGGGTAGTGAATAGCTGCTTTTATGATTTTATATGTTGCCAAATGATTTTATCAATTCCTTGTAATTCTTATTGGTAGAAACAACCAGCAACAGGGGTTCTAAATATAATTCACAGTTTTCACGTGGCTCACTAGCTGTATAGGTAATACAATAACGATAACACCTTGGTAAGAGTGTATGACTTATACTGAGATTAGTAGCGGAGGCCGAGGTATACCGGAGTATAAACAACATCTTCCTCCGGGATTACAGACTCCGGGTACCTCGTGGACCAACGGAGTAGAAACGGGACTCCGGGTATTCCCGGAGTACCAACGAGACGGGAAATATTATCCATATCTTTATATCATTTGTACCTTGATATGATCAACCCATTTTCATATATAACTTGTACATCGAGACTAGAAAATACAGAAAATTATATTAGACAGTTGACCCTAGTAGAAGACACTAGAAACTGTAAACTTTAAACCAGAAGTTGCTAATTAGAAACTACATTGGGACTCCTGATTTATCATCATTAATATGTTTATAATGGGACAAACAATTAAAACAACCTACTCAGGTTAGGTGGGTTAAAACTAAATAGTAAATTATAATTTTTTTTTTATATCTCGTGCTTTGTTGTTGAATAAAACAAATAATACAAATAAAAACTCGAAACTGGAAACTCGAAACTCGAACTCGAAGCTCGAAACTCGAAATTCGAAACTCAAAACTCGAAACTAAAAACTGAAAACAAGAAACTAGAAACTAGAAACCAGAAAGTAGATACTAGAAACTAGAAATTAGAAACTAGAAACTAGAAACTAGAAACTAGAAACTAGAAAGAAGAAACTAAAGAGCACATTCACTCACTATAAACCGTACTTTATATACCTGAACTAAACTTTATTTGAGTTTCCCTACGGTTATCTGAAAACGATAAACGTCCTTCTTTACTTCAACTTGAATTATACTGAAGTGTTTTACATTTAACCCTGTAATAGTCTGGGCTAGGGTATTAATGGGAAGGGGGGGGGGGGGGAAGCATGGGGGTTATTTTTAATCGAACAATTTTTAATATTGATTTTACTTCGACACTTGATTATTATTATTAAATGTTGTCTTTTATCACTATATTTTCAGCTTCTGGTTTCAATTATGTGACCCCCTTGCATTAACTGTACTTTCTGATCCGTTAACCGTAATGCTTCTTTTGAAGCAGGACAAAAGCGAATAAATTGGTGGTAATTTAGAAAGGAGTATTTGATGCTTTAAGGCCGGTTCAAAATACATAAAACCATGAGTATACAGGGTTACCCACACATAATCAAAATCTGAAGAAAAAAAATTTTAAGAGTGAAAATTGAATAAGCTAGAGCTCAACAGCTTACCGTAAACATTGAAACAAAACGTTTAAAAGGAGATTTTTGGGTTGTTATTTAGACAAATTAGAAAAAGACAATTTAAATGCAATTTTTTTTGCACTGACAATGATACCAACCCTGAGGTTATAGTTAAGGCATGGTTTCGTTAAAAACCACTAGGATTTGATAAAAAGTGAGAAGTGATTGAACTAGGCATGGAAAGTCGAACCGCTTCTCTAAGGTGTTGCCGAGAGCGCACTATAAGATCTACCTATTAATCAAATCTGAACTCCGGAATCGGGAATCGGATTATTTTTAATGACTCAAGTAAAAGTATTTTTCATATATCAATATTGCTGTTAGGAATAGTTTTAAATTCTTATAAAATTTTCATTTTTTAGATTGAAATGCACAAATTAGGGAGTTGGGGGGGGGGGGGGTGTTTAGGGATCCTAAGTTCCAACCTCCTGGCTCTATACTCTACTTCTTTCCTATTTTTGTGAAAACCTAAATTATAATTAAGTTTCTCTAGCATTGAACAAAAACCGTATCATATAGAATTTGACCATTTAGAACTTGATTTGAAATATTTGCTTGAATCATTAAATCATTTAGTTAAATATATATTTTGCAGTGTGCGTGACTTGGATTGAAAACTATTTATAAATTTAAAAGAGTCTGGTGTTGAAGAAGCAAATTATATCGTGCATGATTTCCCGCGAATTTGGCAAAATTGTTACAGATTGATATGAATTATTTAAAGAATATTAGAATATAACACTCACTGTAATATATCTAATATAATTCTCAAATGAAGATTTTCTAAACCCTTTTCTGGGCTAAGGTCTCTTTTCTGGACTATGATCTCTTTTCTGGACTAGGATCTCTTTTCTGGACTAAGGTCTCTTTTCTGGACTAAGGTCTCTTTTCTGGACTAAGGTCTCTTTTCTGGACTAAGATCTCTTTTCTGGCGACAGCATATTTTGATGAACATTGAACATAATGTCAACAAAACCCAAAACCATTGACACACAATTCTTAAAGTTAATGTCTTTTGAACGTAATTTTGAACAAACAAATTTAACAGCCAAAGTTGTTCATTGAGAGAAACTCAAAAGATTAGGAACAAATAATCGCTATGTTATTTTGCATTAACAAAAACGTTATTTTTACGATTTTAAATCAATATTTAATCAGTAGTTTATAACAGAAATAATAAAAATAAAGCTGGGAACTCTTGTATTTTGTATCAATATATTCGGAGCTGGGAACTCTTGTATTTTGTATCAATATATTCAGAGCTGGGAACTCTTGTATTTTTGTATCAATATATTCGGAACTGAGAACTCTTGTATTTTGTATCAAATATATTCGGAGCTGGGAACTCTTGTATTTTGTATCAATTTATTCGGAGCTGGGTACTCTTGTATTTTGTATCAATATATTCGGAGCTGAGAACTCTTGTATTTTGTATCAATATATTCGGAGCTGGGAACTCTTGTATTGTGTATCAATATATTCGGAGCTGAGAACTCTTGTATTTTGTATCAATATATTCAGAGCTGGGAACTCTTGTATTTTGTATCAATACTAGAAATTCAAGGCGCTTCGCGCCCTTCTTTCTAGCCTTAGAAAGCGCTTCGCGCCCATCTCCTAAATTAATTGTGAACATGTTCTCTTTGTGTACATCGTAAAACAAAACAAAAATAATTCGCGGATTTTCACAAAAAATTTCGCGGATTTTTAAAATTTTTAAAAATTTAATGACGATCGAATTTTGATGGAGACAAATATTTGAAATTTTGATTTTTCATAAACCTTCCCTGGGGTCCCTAGATGTCCCACAAAAAATTTGGGCCCGATCGGTTCAGCCGTTTTGACGTTTATTGGATACAAACAGACAAACAAACAAACAGACAGACAAGCCAAATTTATATATAGATATTCAGAGCTGGGAACTCTTGTATTTTGTATCAATATTAATCTGATCTATATTCGATATGCCGAGGTAGGAAATTGTCAGAGTTGAACACTATGCAAGCTAGAATATAACAGACGTTATATTCCACATTATTGATTGTTTATCCGACATGCCTTTCTTTTTAAACTGGAGTTTCAAGTGAAATTACAACTACGTCCCTTTAAATTAAACTGTCAAATTTATACCATGTAAGGATTGTTTTGAACTTTATAAATATAAATATTACATTTGAAGCTAAGAATTAAGTTTACTATAGGAGAGAAACATTTGACTATTTCATTCTAAATTTGCGAAATCCTAGAAAGCTAGATAGATTTTTGACGTTAAGAAAATAAACTATGAAGGTGATTTTGTCGTAAGTCCTATAATTACGAATACGAATACAAAATCAATATTTTAACAAAATTTCTTAATGTCTTAACATTTTTTTTTGTAGATAAATTCAGATTTACTGCCCTATCAAATAGCAGTTCTCAATAAGAATGCAGAAATTTTTTTAAGGAATTAAGTCCTTGTCACAAACTCAAATTTACAGGTTCCTATATCTTTGCAACCTAATGGTGTAATCCATTTTTAATTTCAAACTTAGACTAATTAATTGATCTAAAAGAATTAAAAGTTTGAAACATCAAAAAAGTGAGAAATCAATGGCCGAAGAAAATCGGAACTTGTGGAAAAAACTCCTTTGAATATTTGTTGCAAAGTTTTATCCATAAGTTCCTGTCACCCTGCACCCTGAATCACTAAATCTTTGCATACTGACGCAATAATTAAAGAGTTTCTGCTCTGTTCATTCAATTTATTCTAATTTTAAGCTCAGTAAAAAGCTGTGTGACCGTAATTTTGTTCTGTAAAACATTAACTCATGATTTCGATCTAAGTAAAAACTGTAAGTATTATTAGAATTTAAAAGAAGTAGATGATCAGTTTTATTTTAGGAAAATTTTTTTTTAAAGATTATTTTGATTAGTTTTTTTTTCATAAAGGCTGATTAGCTAGTCTTAGTAGGATGTATTGCTATGTTTTAGATACTGCGGTAGAAATAGTGCAGAAGTATTCATTTTCTTTATTTACTTATCATTGCATTCATTGTATTATTCTTACAAATTATTATTTACCACTGCAGACCAAAAAGTATTGTTATAAAAGAGCATAGTTGTTCAACGGTAAACATACTTCTATTAATACATATATATATATATATATATATATATTTGGAGCGTATCTTCTATATAAGTTGTAATCTCTATTTGTTTGTCTGAATCTCCGATCATCACTCATGAACTTGACCGATATGCCTGACATGATCTGACAACAGTTTTAACAAAAGTTAACAGACAAAGCTTGATTCCAAGGCTAGTATATATATAAAAAAAACCTAGCTGAAGTACCCGGCGTTGCCCGTTGAATTTTGAAAACACTTCAATCTCAAACTTTGAAGAAAAAAATTCTATTTAAAAAAATCAGATTTCTTTAGCCTATGTTACCCCCAGGGCACCCAGGGTTTTCCTAAAAAAAAAATAAACCAATTTTGTCCAGCTGTTTGGCCTGCTCAGAGCTTCATTGTCAGGCGCGTTACTGAAATCAAATAGAATTATTTCTTTAAAGCACATGTACATAATTAAAGAATACATACTGAAACCTGAATTCTGTTGTCCTAAAAATCCGTTAATAATTAAACAAAATATATTGGCAAACCCCTGCTTTACTTTTTTGAAAGAAAACACTCGCGGTAACGAGTTTTAGACCTTAAAGTCTAAACATCGGCATTTTATTCTAGTTACGCGGGTTTTTAGAAAGGACTGGGTACGTTCTAACTTTTTCTAGCCGGTTCGTTAACGATTAGTTCCAGCTGTTTAAAAAATAAAAATTTCAGTTAGCCATTAATGTTATTAATGTTCCGTTAATGGCATTTTCAGTTTTTTTTTAAAATTACCGTTAGTTAACGACCTTAATTTTATTAACGGCGTTAACGGAAAATTTTCAACAATCGTTAATGGCTCTAGCCGTTAATCGTACCGTTATTACAAAATTAACGGTTAAAAACTTTTTGTTGACGGTTGAAAAACCGTCAACGGCACAACCGTTAACGGTAGAATACAGTATTAATGGTGTTAACGGCGAAATTTCGTTAACGGTTTATAAACACAGAAGACGACATTTAAAACATTAAAACGCGTAAAATTTTTAGATTTTTTTCTTTAAATGTCATGTAGTTTTTATCAGAACATAACCCTTTTTTACCCTTTTTAGCCCTTTAGTTAACGTTTTTAACTGTTCATTTTTTTAATCAAAAACGGCTAATCCGTTCCTTAACGGTTTAAAAATTAACGGTTTTCGTCGTTCGTTAACGGAACTTTGCTCAGCCCTAGGTTTAGAATGAACTTTTTAATTCTTTTACATTTCATAAGGAAAAAGGTCTATTGTAGTAAGCATTACAACTAAGAAAACAAGTTGATAATACATGTTTTTAAATAAATTGAACACAGTAATGAATGTAAATTAAATAATTGACAAGACTTTTTGTTTAACACAAACAAAAATTATTTTTAAAGTTGTTAATAGTTTTTGATATGAATCATTTCTTTTGTCTTACTCTCCACGTAGAATCAAATATATTTTCACAAGAAAAATAAAATTAATGCCTAATATAATTTTTTTTCAGACGTTTTAAGCTAATAAAACACGCTTCTTAATGAAGATGAAGTTCATTTTAATTTTCATTGAGAAAAATCCTATATTTATGTATTTTTGTATAAAAAGATTTCTGTGATGGCGGAAACAAATTTAGTGCAAAGTAAGATATCTGAATCAATGCAAAACGTTTCAACAAATTGGAAACGGTTTACTTCTGCATCGGAAAACTAAATTTTGAAATCTATAAAAAATAATTTTATTTCTGAAATAAAAGATATGTCCAATATATCTGGGTTCAAGTAGAGATGTGATATGATATCTACCCCTGCACAATCATTTGTGAGATAATGTTCCCCAATAAATGGTCCCCAGGGAACAAAGACAAACAGGTTCTCCCATTATTTCTTAAATCGTCCAAAGGACAAAAAGACTTTTACCATTTCTTACATGAACATGTTTACTTTAAGTAATTGTTAACCAAATTTATAAGCGGCCGCGGGTAAACAAAAATATAAATGTGATGTGAAATCATCTTTAGAAAATGCACGATGGATTGGATAATAAAACGGAAATAAAAAGGGAAAATAGCTAAAATTACATGATTTTTCTCTCTTGAATTTGAAATTTCAAGAAGACTCCCGTTGAAACATAAACCAATAGTTTCGTGTGCAACTTACATAAGAAAACAATAGTTGATATCTTAAATGAAAAATTAATTATTAAAAATCTAATTTCATGTCATGTGTTGTCCTTTCAAAGTTTTTCTATTTCCTCTATTCTTTAAGTTTGTTTGCGTCATAAATTGAATTCCTTCATATTTGAAGAGGTGGGAGGGGGGGGGAAGAAATTATGAAAGTTATGTATGTGCTAAGTAAGGAATATATTCCTTAGAGCTAGTTGTAACTTGTATCAATATAAACACTATATTATCTATATCTAGCAAGCTATTTATTAAACTTTTTTTCTATCTTATTTATAGCAGTTGAGGTCTTTTATTTACGCTTTTAGTTTACATTACTATATCTATTGTTCGTAATTGAGATGCGTCAGTATATTTCCGAACAGTGCGTCATCGGACAATTCAATTTTTGAAGGCATCTACCCCCTATTTGAGATCAAATATCTTATACATTACATTAAATAGCTGTCTGACATTATCTTTAGATGGTAAAAATTTCAAAACAGGCTGAAAGAGTTTGAAAAAAATCTTCTAATCCAAAAAGTTTAAAAGTTACAATTAAACATTCAGAAAGAAATTTAGTCTTATTGATTTGTTAATACCTATATTTTCCACCTGATGGTGTAAACCTTTCTTATTTCAAACTTAGATTCTTTCATCTAACAGAATTAATAGTTTGAAATATCTTAGGTCTACGACATTGGGTTGCAAAGATTTAGGAGATTAGAGAATCATAGTTTGTGACAAAAACTCAATTCCTTCATTTAAAAACATTTTCTGTACATCATATTAAAAGTTTAAAGTGCCTGTTTTTGCTACGATGGCCATCCGTCTGACAATACCAAGTGGCCATCTCGGCCCTCCATGTAATGATGACAATGCTCGATTTACAACGGTACCCTTGAAACATTTATCTGATAAAGAAAGAAGGAGATAACGTTGTTTTTTTGACTTGAAAAGTTTTTATTTCGGTGAATTTCTCCATTGCTTTTTAAAAGCAAGGAATGCGAAATTCACTTTCGCGTACAAACTGCAAATGAAAATGAAAATGTTAAAGAAACTAAAATTTTGATATTTATTTCAGATTTGAATAAGCTAAACTTCTAAGGACACCGTTGTAAATCGGACATTATCATCACGCACTGACCCATTAGTAAAAGTCAATTCAACCTAAAGTCTGACCGCGTCAACCTTGTTGCACCGGCTAGTCATATTAAGTGTCTGCTTTATTTACCGGGCGATACAGTACAAACTGGGACCGGAAAGGTTGACCCGGCTCGGAAATTCAAGTGCACTACGGAGTACGGCTGCCGGTGCCATCTGTGCATAAAAGTTCATTTAAACTTACGTTTACAGTCCCTTTGAAAAATCCCATGCTGCATATTTTTAGGTCATATAATTCACCGGGTAAATTATTGATAAAGATTGCTGCAGTGTATCTACAGGGTGTCACAATAAAAGTGACAACTTCTATATCGTCATTGTTCCACGCGGCATTATTTCATTAGCACCATTTAAAACTACTTGTCCGTGATTTCCATAATGTGGTGGTACCAATTTTTCACTATTACTATTTTCCAATACTTCGATTTATCAAAAAAAGAAAAAAATGTTTAAATGTTTAATATGTAATAAATTTACTGTATCGTACTCATATATGTGTAACCTGTTGTCTATCTATCATATATTATCCACATAAAGATAGATGTTACCGCCATACTATTTCTATTGGTTCAGAATAGACACAAACACATGGCTGAACCCTGATAGGATCAGGCGCTAATGGACTCGGCATACAGGAGTGCAAATCACATCCTATAAGACTACCTGTATCCTGAGACTAAATTCAGACAGTAGGATAAAGACTCTGAATACGAATTGATGTGTTAATCATTAATCGGTAGAGATATAGGTTCAGAGAGCTTTAAGTGTGAGTTCGAGAATAATTAGATAACGTTTTGGAGTTTCAGCATCGTTACAAATATTTCAGATAAATTTTGGAAAGTTTATTTTAGATTTACACATCATAGGTTGGAAAAAATATCATTTATCGATTATTAGAAAACAAGCAAGCTTATATTTGGTTGATTCACTTCTAAACGAGATATTTATCTGAAGATGTAAAAAAAAGTAAAAAATTATTTATTTATGAAATATAACAAAAACATACTAAATAATGTGTTTCAGGAGAAAATATTTAAAAACCTCTAAAAGTATAGTTTGTGGGAATATTTCCCCCCAATTCTAAAAAAAAATGTAAAAATAGAAATAAAAGGAAAAGGAAAGGAAAGGATAAGGAAAGTTACATATTTATTGTTTACACTGTATTTAATATAAATTAGTGGTGGATTGTTAGTAATTTCCGACGATGAACTAACAATTTTTAGAAATAAAAATTATAGATTTATTTGTAATATTAAAAAAAAGTAAAAAAAAGCTTTATGGAGTGTAGAAGAGATATAGGTTCTATGAAAAACGGGCATTTTTAAGCATCTTTTTAATTAGCGCTGATTTTTGACATCCTTTATGTTTGATTATATCTTTTACTTTTTAAAATCTTTTTATTCTTTTCTTTGTGGATTACAACGAAATATATAATGGCGAAAATGACAGTTGCTTAAAACTTAGAGTGATAAGTTGGGTTGGAGAGAGTATAATCATGAAATCATTTATAATAAATTTAAGTTGTTTCTACCTTACCATGATTATTGTAACACCCCGTATATTCTTTAGGATCATCCAGGCTGGGGGAGGGAAGGAAGAGTACTACAATAAATAGATTTATAGAAATATGATATTTGGAAAAATAATATGGGCCCGGGAGAATTATCAAATGAATATCAAGTTTCTATTATATAATAAATACAAATATATTTTGGACGTAACAATATCATCCAAAATTAATAAAGTTAAATACTTTAAATTACGAAAAGTTAGCAACCCTCTGGCTTTTAATAATTTAACATTAACTGCTTCTAAGGGCAAAACTTTATAACATTATAAAACAATAAAAATAACATATGATGGTTTGAACGGTTTTTGGTAGAAAAACAAATTATAGAAATATGCAATTGACAATTATACAAAAAAATTTAGCGTGAAACCCATAAAACTGATACAGAAAGAGGACATGTTAAGCAGTTTAATACTTTTAATTAGTTTATTTATTTATTAATCTTATATAATAATTTATTAAATAAAGTTTTTCCACTTGTTTAAACCCGAACTTATTGATTGATTTAATAGTTTTCCGGGTATTACGGTAGAATGTAAATTTATAATAAATAATCAGCTTATTTTTAGAATTCTTTATATGCGGCTTAAATAATTGTGGAATCATGGAAATCAATTAAATCTTTTATCGGTAGATTTCACATTTTTACTTTTATGGAATTTAATCCTATAAAAGTAGTTTTAAGACCAATTACAAAAGAAAGGTAGAAAAGTAATTTAGTGGTAAAAATTTTACGTGGTGATTTGCCTGCAGAGTTGGTTCGTTTTTTTTCAAGGTCAAAATTGTGCATAGTGTTCAGAAGAGTAAATGTTTTCTAAATTTGTTATTCTAAACATTTTAAATTTAAAAATAAAAGCTAACTTTAACATAATACTGTTTTTAAAATTTAAAAACGATCCAAAAACAATAAACAAAACTAGATGGTAATAATGTAAATAAACAAATGGCCAGTACGTTTTCAGATTAGTATTTAACAAAACTAATATTTGATTTAACGTAATCTTTTTTTAGTGTTAAACAGTATTAATTATTTAGTTTATACGGAATGACGAGAAGTATTGCATCTCGCAAAGGAAGTTAAACCTTCCCTCAACGTATTGTTATTCTATATTCGGAGTCAGAAATCCAGGCCATTTGATGCAGCTAGAACTGTATACGGGGTCGAGCGCAGCAGTCAACTTATTTATTTTACAGTTGGTTGGTCGCCCAATAGAAGTGCATACTTGCACACATATCTGTGACTTGGAAAGTGCCCAATATTTTACTGGTTCAGATAGAGAGGAAATCTTCCATGTAAATATCCTATTGTATGCTTTTGTAGATATCTAGATGTCGTCTTTGTTACATTTCGAAAGAAAAGCATGTATTTTATAGCAAAAGCACAAGAAAGGTTTCGGGAAAATCTAAATATATAATTATAGATTCTAACAGCCTTTTAGAAAAGATTTAGGGGCCCCGGCAGCAGGCCAAAACCTTGATTTAGTTAAAGTAGCGTGTTGAAAAATCCAATTTTAAGAGTTTTCAATGAAATAACGGGTATTCTACTGTGCTGTGCCCTCCCCTAATACCCCACTGTGCCCTCCCTCCTCCTATATGTTTTTTCGATCTTTAGCTTTAATAGTAAAAAAATTCATGGGCTATTTTAGATTTGTTATTCACGGACCACACTTTTTACTGTTCTGTACCCTACCCTACCCTATGTATTAAAACAAGACAAAAACTTGCTCGGACGAAATGAACTGGCTGGCACCGTTAACGACTGGTGCAGGTAATGTATGTACGTTTGAATATCTTTCGTTAAAGTCGTTAACAAATTGAGATCATTAACCATCGGTAACGTTCAAAAAACGGAAAACATCATTAACGAATGGAACGTTCCGTTCTTAAAACTAACGACTGACTGAAATTTTATTTTTGTTAACGGTGTGAACTAACCGTTAACTGACGGCTTGAACAAAAAGTTGGTATTTTCCGAGCTCTACTTTTGTGTGAAAGTTTTATTGATAGAATATATATTTTGATATTGATGGTTGGCAGCTAAATAAAATATAGGTTGGGACTGAGAGAAATATAAAATCTAATCTAATACAGGGTGTCCCAATAAACATGGGAATTCAGTGACGAATTCGATATCGTCTTTTCAAATAATTCTTTGATTTAGTATAGTGATACCTACTGAGAAAGTTGTAGTCCGAAAGATTTTCGTCTGCTTTGTTTACAATTTGTTTGACGCATACGGTTGTACTAAATAAAACAAGAAAATTGCAATATACATACAGAGTAAACTTGTCCGTCTTCACTGTTCATCTTGCAAAGATATTATAGACACATCTTTCCAGACATTCACCGTTTTCATAAAATAAACTTTAGCAGACATAATAATATTATTTCTTTTGAAATCAAGTATTACAATGCTAATTCATAACATCAAAGACGAAATCGAATCCGTCACTGAATTCTAATGTTTATTGGGACACCCTGTATATAAAAAAAACTCACTGGTTTTATTTGACAGTAAAGGGACAATAAAGGGACTGTATCTGCAGATACAGTAAACCTCCAATAGTAAATTCCAATTCACAAAGGTACCGACTCTTTATATCTTTTAACCGATCGATTATGAGGAAGATATTATTTTTTTCGAGCTACACAAGTGTGGAATTATAATCAATTTTCAAAAAGAATAAAATGGAAACCATTTCTACCACATATAAGAAAAAACTAGTGGATAAATGACACACATTGCCATGATGCCATCTTAGAATGTCAGGGATTATGAATCTAATATGAACTGCTTACAAGAAAAATGCGTAAATGTTTTGAATTAAACACATTTCTGTATTTTAAAAACGTAAGAATATTTTGAGAACATTTTTATATTACTATCAATAATTAATTAAACTTGTGTAACGTCTAACTTTTCCTTAAATTGGATTTAGGTTTTTCATTCTATGAAAATTTTATTTTTCGCTACCAGCCATAGATGATTTCACAAGACACTTATAATTGTATTGCATATTTTACGTCGATTGTTTTTTTTAATTAAAAAGTAACACTTAAAAGTTTGTAAGTTTTCCAAGGAACATGTGAAAGCTTGACATTAAATCTGATAATACTGAGAAGAAAAACTTTGCTAAAATCCACAAAATAGAAAAAAAGAACGAGAACAAGAATATATTTGACGGAAATTATTTATTTTGTACCACATTAATTCAAACATGCAGACCAATTGCGGCTAGAGAACATGCGTCGCTTGTTAACAACAATATACATACATGTTCACTAATTTTAAAAACTATATAGCATTATTCTATAAAAGGTAAGATATTTCACATCCAGAGTAGATTAATTGGTTCAGTTGGAGAAGGTTTTCGAATAATTAAAATGAAAGTTTCAATGGTATTTAGTGCATTTCATACTTATCATTAATTACACCCACATTAATTCCTAGTAAAGAATTTTAATGTAAAGATAGTTATTTCAAAGACTCAGGTTGCAAAGACCCAGGGATAAAAATTTGAGTTTGTGTCGAGTATTCAGATCCTTTGTGGCCTGTTCTATCAATAATTCTTTATTCTAAGGTTTCTGCTTGAAGATGCTCAGGCCCTGGCTGGGAAAAGAACTGATTTCTAGAATGCATTTGATAAAACTTTACAGTAAAACTTTGCTAGACCCAATCCTAGATTTATGTTTATAATACTCTTAGTTTTACTCGAGATTAAAGATAGAAGAGAGCTTTTTATATAGTTGGGGTTACAACAACACCAGTAGCATAATGTTTTTATATAGTTGGGGTTACAACAACACCAGTAGCATAATGTTTTTATACAGTTGGGGTTACAACAATACCAGTAGCATAATGTTTTTTTAAATGTCACGTTTATATTTGTCGTTTAACGAAACCATTTTTTCGGCGACCCTGAATTTGAATGGAAGGAATTGTCAACATTATTTTAAGTGATCCTTCCACTATAGTTTCAGTAGAAATAAATATTTCCATTTACTGTTAGCGCCGATTAAAGGATTCATATCTCTAGTTGGATAGTGAGATAGATAAAAAGAAATATGTTACCGCCATACTATTTTTATTGGTTCAGAATAGACACCAAACACATGAATAAACCCTGATTTGATCAGGCGGTAATGGACCGGCATACAGGAGTGTGCTCCATTAATAGAGTGTTCTGTCAGACTCGTATAGAAAGACCACTATAAAATATTCTAAAATTACTCACGTTTTAAGATAGAAAAAAACGAAAATATCTCCCTCACTGCCCATTTTTCAATAAAGAAAAATAAACATAATAAGTTTATTTCCTTTACAAGTTAAATTTAAGAAAATAACTAGTCTTGAGGACATCAATTTTTAAAAAAAACATCAGATAGATATTATACTTTGAAACCATGTAAATCGGGAAACTATGAACATGAAATCGTGAAAATTTTTAAATAGATTGAAAATAATTTAAAGCATGTTTCAATTATAATATTTCAAATAGATTATCAAGGGCAGTAATCTATTCACAATATAAAATAGATTATCAAGTGCTGTAAGTGGCAAAGATGTATCTAAATAGATTATCAAGTGCTGTAATCTATTCGCAATATAAAATAGATTATCAAGTACAGTAATCTATTCGCAATATCAAATTTATAAAGATTAATAATCTGACACGATTTCAATCATACAATCAATTAATCAATTAATTATTCAAACTATCAAATTTTATCCATTTAAAAACAATTTTAAAGTGACTAAATTCTTGATTTTTTCAATAGAACCTATAGTAGACAAAATCCCTTTACTATGCATAGCGCCGTGAAAGACCCAATATTAAAATTGGTTGAGCCGTTCGTTAACTCAAAACAATCATTTAACACTTTTAACCCCTTTTGACCAACATCGCTGATCTATAACATCGTATTGGAAATTTGTCAGTAGTTTTTTTGTTTCTCATCCAAAATCCGCTAAAAATTGCGTAAACCACCTAATGTACTTAAATGCAGACGGATTGGACTGTATCTTTGAAACCGGACTCGAGGAGTTCTTAGATTACTTGATCCAACAGAATTCATAGTTTCAAATATCTCTAATCTACGAATGCAATGGGTTGCAATGGTATGGGAATTGAAAAATCAGATTTTAATTCCTTTAGGTAATATTTAAGCTGTTTGTGTCTTCCTAACTCCTCAGCCTTGGCTTAAATTCAAAAATCTAGTAACGAGGACCAATAGTTTACCGTGGGATAATTTAAAATCTCCCTTGGGATAATAAAGTAAAATAACGTCCTGTTTTGCTAACAAATTTGCACGGTAAAAATGTGCATACACTGCAACTAACTTTTTTAAAAATAACAAGTTTCATACAGTAAAATTTTCTTAACTTCCATGTAAATAATTAATCTGTAAATTCACATGTTTACAAACATACTAAAATGCATGCATACATATTGGAAAAGCTTTTCCGAGAGTGCATGGATATACTTAAGTATTAAATTTCTTTTTAAAAAAAATACAATTTAGCCCAAAAATTCGGAGATATCGAAAGCATTTATAAAATGTGATTTTCTAAACCTACTGATTATGGAATGCTGTAGATATTCAGTTTTTTTCATTGAATAACTACATTGGGATAACTCTGCTCCTGTTACTTTTTGCGCAATAACGCACAAAACTTATTGCGCTAAACATGCGCAAAAGTTCGCAAAAATTACGCAAATTTTGCTCAAAAAATATGGCCATTTCGTGGAAACCTTAAGTATTCATAACACATTTAATAATGCGTCTTTCTTAAGACGAATGATTATATATATTATAGAGGACGTGAGTCAGACTCTAATAAAACGCATAGATAACTTCCAGTATATATATTTCTTATAACTTATTACTAGAGGGTTCAGAACTAGAGTCAATATCGATATCGCACGTGTAGACTGTAGAGATGATATCAGTACTAATGCCCCAAATCCGTTCTATCTAATTCTGTTGAATCTTGTGGAACTAGTTTAACGCGGCCAGGCATCGTCTTCCACAATATATATATTTATTCATACTTAATTGATAATTAGTCCATTTTCAATGTTTAATTAATTTTACAAATGTTCACAATAAATAAAAATATGCTTGTTTGTATAATCAATAAAGCTTTGTTTCTAATGATTTATGTTATGAGTAGTATTGTTAATCGTAATTAGGATGGTTTTAAGAAAAAAATTAATAAAACTTTCAAAATTTCAATAACTATTTATAACACTGTTATTTTGGTTCGCAGTGCTATAAAGTTTTTGGACAGATATTTTCTCTTTATCTAGAAGGTTCTCGCCTTTTTAGATTTAATTTTTATTTTCATTTCAATTGAAGAAAAAATATTTTGGAAATATCCTAAATTTTTTGGAGAAAATCCGGGAACCAATCAATACAGCACAAGTGCTTTAATGTACAGCTAATTTAACTTTATAGCACGATGATTACTTTATAGCACGTTCATTATGAAATTCACAATGAAGTGAGGAAGAATGATAAAGTACACAATAGGTTCAAACGTTAAGAATAAAATCGAGGGCACTTCTTTTCATGGGAGGAAGGGGGGATTTTTAAAGATTTGGGGGATAAATAATCATTTGATTTAAAGTAGTAAGTTTTTATTATCCCTGTTTTGAAATGTGGGTAAGAGAATGGAATTCAAGAAAATAAAATCGTATGATAAAACTTGGAATGGAAATCAGAATAAAACTAAACATTAAGGTTTTTTTGTAATGGAAATGAGTTAAAGGGATGACAAAGACGACATCCTTTTCACAGTTTTCTGGTTTTAACGAAAAATTTGATATATCTAGTTTCATAATATTTCTTTTATATCTGCATGATTAAAGGAACTGCAAAGGAAAATGAAAGGGGGTATGAGAAATTTAGGTTTGCTCCTATTATTATTTGAATTTAATAATTTTTCATTTTTAATAGATATGAACCTACAAAGATATAAACGAAATAGGGTTTTATATTAAAGATATATTTGATAAAGATCCAGGGGCTCCTACAAATAAGGATCCCAGAACCAAAGTGAATAAATACTAAAGTGGAACAGACTAAGGAAACGACGACAGGTTGGGCCATAAGGTTTTATTTGGTTTGGAAATAATTTCATGAAAAGATTTCGTTTGGAAAGTAAAGACTAGAAAAAAATAGACTAAAGACCCGTGTAAATGTCGTCTTCAGATAGAACTTCGAAATTTTCACGATTTAAAATCAAAATTTTTTGTACGTTTCTATGTAGTTTATATGTAAATACTATTTAGTCACTTAATCAATTCATTGATTTTGCCTGGCACTTCTAATTCTAAAGGAATTTATTATTTATCTTTAAAACTGATTAGTTTTGTTTCAAATCTCACTCCATTTTGAAATATGTTTGTAAATTTCTTAAAACAGATCTATGTTATCATCCAGAAACATATTCAGGGGGGGCTATGGTGGCTCATCCCCCTCCTAAATCAGTGGGGGGGGGGTTCGGCCTCCCCCCTCCCAAAAAGAAAAAGAAATGTAAGCCCTTAATATCTTTAAAACTATGTCTAGTTCTCAACCAATCTTAAATCTGTCAAAATACAAAAGTGAAGACCAAAAGATATATTTCGAAGATCTTCATTTTTCGGACTAGTGAAATATGTTCTTTTCGGGGGAGTTTTGGCCTCCCCCCCCCCCTAAAAAGACGAAGAATTGTAAGCCCTTCCTGGGAAAAAAAAAACCTGAATACGCCTCTCGTAATATCTTTAAAACTATGTCTATTTCTCAATGACTGCTCTCTTATATCTTTAAAACTATGTCTAATAGTTCTTAACCACTCTTAAATCTGTCAAAATACAAAAGTGGAGACCAAAAGATATATTTCGAAGATCTTCATTTTTCGGTATCACAAATTGTGCATTCCTTGTCTTACAGATTATGCTTGCAGGCATTATTGTGCGTTGTCTGAAATCATTTATTGTGCAGTAAAATGGCTAAAATTCACTTCTGAAATCTTAATTTACGTTAACTTATATTTAAGTTAAATACAAATTCTAAGTCTGTGTTTGTAAACAAAGGGAGTCCAGTTACTGTACACTCCGTATACAGACCAATTTATATATATATATACATATTTCTAAATACTTGGGACATAAAATGTCGTCATCCAACTATGAGTTTGGTCCACTTTAGTATTTATTCACTTTGTCCCAGAACTCCCTCCAATGGCAGTGCAATATATTGGTCACGTGTCTTCGTCTGTATCACGTGACCAGTAAACTGCACTGCAATTGTGAGCAGTTATGGTCACGTGATGATGTGAAATGTAAAATAATAATAGGAGCAAACCTAAGTTTCTTAGACTCCTCTGGGATATCGTCGTTTTCAGATTCGTTGCGTATTTGCTGAATATGATCTGTTTAAACCTGCGATTTTTATACAAAATTTGATATATATATAAATTTTTGCATAAATTTGACACAGTTTTATATCAACCTCTTTAGACAATAACATCAGATAGAACTGTTATGGATCTCTATCAACTCTTGAATTGCTTAAATTTTATCCTACACCCCCTTTCATTTTTCCTTTACAGTCCCTATAAACTGTGTGTAGACAATATCTTGATGAAGGATTTACTGGATTAACTCAGAAAATTGAAAATGGAAATCCGGAAAATTAAATCTCTGCGTTAATAATTACAGAGCCGGGGCTATATTTATTGTTAGGCTTTTTTAATAAAATTCCTTTAATTTTCAAAGTTGTAAATGAATTTAAGCAACTCTATATATAAAGTAGATTTTTTGATTCACAACGTATGTTCTAAAACGATTCGGCTGACTAATATGATGAATAAAATATCCACGTTTTTCTCCTTAAGAAATAATAAATTATTATTTTTAACAGCGGTTTACTTGTTTAATTGGGTTTCTTCTACAGAAATATAAATTTAAAACATTTAAAGCTAAAAGAATCTTTTACAATACATATATATTAGTTAGATCTAATGGGTACTGTTGTGAATCTGGTATGCCCCTCATTTAATGCATGTATAAGTAGGTTGCGGATAAAATATTTTCTTTCGCAAAGATTTGAACAGCATCGTTCAACAAAAAAATCTCGTTTCATCAGTAATTTATATGTTTCTCCATCTCTTGACTTTTTTCAAGCTAAAAGGTATATTATCACATTTTTTTTAAAGTAACCAAAAAAATGGTTGAAATCGAATTAAAAATACGTAATTTGTCTGATTCCGCTAAATGTTAATAAATGAATCGAATTTCACAACAAAAAAGAATTGTTTATAATTACTTACATGATTCATTATTTTTTCGTTACAACACGAAAAGAGGATTATTACTTGAAACTTTGAAATAATATCTTTACACATAAGCCTTCTAGAATAAGACGAAATTATTTTTTTTTTATCTAAATAGCCAAGACACAAATATTATAAATACTAATCATGATATGTGATTAAAGAGAGACCATTGCGAGGCAGCGCGACTAATATTGTTGTATATACCATAATTGCGGTGGGTCAACACATATATACTGGGTACACCAGACATACTGGTACAACGAGCAAAGACTAGATCGTTATCCATGAACCGGTTCTGATCAGACAACATCAGTACCGGTTGAGAATTCTCTACTATTTCTATTCTTTTACTTCACTTGTCTTCTTTAGAATTCCCTAGGGAGAAAAGTTTTATTCAATTCTGATTTCCAAGAAACTAAGTGTGTGTGTGCAAACATATTATTTCCATTTTTGAGAATATGTATTTGTGTACCTTTCTATAGAATTGAACCCAATTTACATTTTCTCACGCCTAGAAATATTTAAATTGCATAAAATTCTTTCAGCCAATCAACACTCAATGACGACAAACATCTTTACCAGGACCGAACTAAACACGTTAAAAAAGGGTTCCTGGTTAAAAACTCATACAGTCTAATTTTGGAAACCATTTTATTTTTTCACACGAAGATTTTCGTATTAGATATTTTACGCATTTTTTAGACTGTATATTTTATATAAGTGTAATTAAAGATAGAGGCCGGCTTGGTAACGTAGTTGAACTACAGAATTAACAATTTTAGGATTTAATACCAGTTGGAGGTTATTTCACAGTTTATAAATAATGATGTAAATAGTAAATACTTTAAGTAAGAGGGTAAATTAGTTTGTACCTTTTCACCTTAGGGGATGGTCCGAAAAACACCGTTTTAAAACAATAATCTAATAAACCGAGTAAGAAAAACGTGGTTTTGATTTGATGCACATGTATTAGAAAAGTATCCGGTTACATATTTAAAGTTCAACACATTTAATTTTCTTCTCTGGAGCTCTTCGATTAAAGGAGTTATATGATAGAAAACATAGCAGATTTTCTTGAATTGAATTTCGACGTACGTCGAATGAAATTATTCAATCCATATTATTTCCTCCCCCCTGTTATAAATATTCATCCTCAAAGATTTCTTGATATTTCAGAAAATCTGTTTTACCAGGGGATATAAAGAATTCCGTGTTGGAAAGATTTTGTGAAAAATTAATTAATTCTTCTAATATTTTTGAAGAGAAAGATGGATTAATTAAGAGAAGATGATAATAGAAAATATATATTTCCAAACTTTGTCAGACTCTGAACAATTCATATATTTATATATATATAGATACTAATCTTCTATTTTAATTGTGAACATTTTCTCTGTGTATACATTGTAAAACAAAAACAAAACAAAAAATATCGCTGATTTAATAAAAAAAATTTCTTCGATTTTCAAAATTTCAAAAATCAAATTTTGTTAGAGGCAAAATTTTGAAAATCCATGAATCTTCCCTGGGGATACGTGAGGTCCCAGCAAAAAGTTGGGCCCGATCGGTTCAGCCGTTTATTGGACACAATCAAACAAATAAACAAACACCCAGATAAGCAATGTATATATAATAGATATATATATACAAAGTGAACCAATGCAAAGAAAAACTAAATTCTTGTAAAAAGCTGAAAATATGTTTTTCTCAATTTAAATTTTTTTCTCCATTTTTTCTCCTTATCGGTCCATTCCATTATTCTGTTTTCCACTAATATTTTTAGTTCAATTCTTCGCTCGAACTTTTCTCTTTTTGACACATTTTCTTTCCTCTCTTTTTCTTTTTCTTTCTTTGTTTTCCTTCTTCCTTATTTTCACTTCATAGCTCTTTTCCCTTCATTTATTGTTCGCATAGAAAAATAGTTTGTTAGTGTCTGCTATAGTCCCTGGCTTATTCATATTCACTATTGTTGACAATGAATACAACTTTTAGGGGGGAAATAGAGGGAGGAAAGAGATGGAAGAAAGCGAGGAAAGCGATTAAGGTAAGGAGGAAAGAGAAGGAGGGAAGGGGAATAGATTGAGGGTACGGAGGAAGAGATGGATGAAAGGGGAAAACAGATAAAGGGAAGGGAGGAAATAGATTGAGTGGAAGGGATGAAAGCGATGGAGATTAGGGGAAAGAGATGGAGGGAAGTAATGAAAGAGATAAGGGGGGATGATGTAGGGAAGGGGGAAAGAGACGGAGTAGAGGTGGGAAGAGTTGGAGCGGTGGTGAAAGAGATGGGGGGAAGGGGGAAAGAGATATTGAGGGAGGATAGAAAGGACAGGAGAGGGACGGGGGAAGAAGGAGGGAGATAAGAAGAGGGGAAAGAAGGGAAAATAGGGGAAACTAAAGCGGGAAAGAAGACAGGGAATATGGGAGGGGAAGAAGAGCGTTGAGAAGAAGGAGGAATTGAAAAGAGAAAAATGAATATTCCATGACTGTTCCTTTGCATAAAGTTACAATTGTGTGAATTTATCTTGTGCACATATTCTGTAAAGAAATTCATTGCTAAATCCTACAGAGCCAGCGGAACCTGCACCAATCCATACTGAACTAGAGGAACTTAAACCAAACCATACAGAACTAACGGATTCTACACCAAAACTTAAGTAAAACCATCGAAACATTAAGCAAACAATTTAGAATTAGCGGAACCTATACCAAACTAAACAGAACTAGCGGAACCTGCACCAAACTTTACAGAACTAGCGGAAACTATACCAAACTATACAAAACTAGCGGAACCTGCACCAACACATACAGAACTAGCGGAACCTATACCAAACCAAACAGAACTAGTGGAACCTACACCAAAACATACAGAACTAGCGGAACCTACACCAAAACATACAGAACTAGCGGAACCTACACAAAAACATACAGAACTAGCGGAACCTGCACAAAACCATACAGAACTAGCGGAACCTACACCAAAACATACAGAACTAGCGGAACCTACACTAAAACATACAGAACTAGGGGAACCTGCACAAAACCATACAGAACTAATGGAACATGTACCAAACCATACAAAACTAGCGGAACCTACACTAAAACATACAGAACTACTGGAACCTGCACAAAACCATACAGAACTAGCGGAATATGTACCAAACCATACAGAACTAGCGGAACCTGCACAAAACCATACAGAACTAGCGGAACATGTACCAAACCATACAGAACTAGCGGAACATGTAACAAACCATACAGAACTAGTGGAACCTATACCAAACTATAAAGAACTAGCGGAACCTATACCAAACTATACAGAACTAGCGGAACCTACACTAAAACATACAGAACTAGTGGAACCTGCACAAAACCATACAAAACTAGCGGAACATGTACCAAACCATACAGAACTAGCGGAACCTACACTAAAACATACAGAACTAGTGGAACCTGCACAAAACCATACAGAACTAGCAGAACCTATACCAAACCATACAGAACTAGCGGAACCTATACCGAACCATACAGAACTAGCGGAACCTACACTAAAACATACAGGACTAGTGGAACCTGCACAAAATCATACAAAACTAGCGGAACCTGCACCAAACCATACAGAACTAGTGTAGTGACACTACACTACACTACACTACACTACACTACACTACACTACACTACACTACACTACACTACACTACACTACTCCACTACACACTACACTACACTACACTACACTACACTACACTACACTACACTACACTACACTACACTACACTACACTACACTACACTACACTACACTACACTACACTACCTGCATATTTATGATTTTTTTCACTTTTCCTTACCATCCTAGCTTTCAGAGTCTGTCACTGTCACTGACCCCGAAAGAATAATGATGTACAATGTACATTTTACAGTGAACACTGTACAGCAACCGATCAGGCAACAATTGTGTGGGACCTCACATCATCCACACTGGAAAGGGTTTTGGCACGTAAGGATTTAAAAATCCCACTAGAAATATTTTGATTTTCTAAAACTTTGACCAATTTACCGGCAAACAAACATGAAAATGTTTTTTATATTGTGCTGTAAGGAGACATAAAAAAAGTTCATTGTTAAAGCAAGGATGGCCTAAATTGCTACCAGAAAGAGAATAGTAGACATGAAAGGGAGAATCTTTATTTTGTTATCGTCTCAACTTCATTTTGGTTTATCAAATACATTATGGTGGTAATAAAACAAGAAACAGGTTTAAATTAAATATTTATATTTCACTCCTGAAAGTTACATTTTTGCAAGGTACTAATGCAAGGAAAGTTAATTGCAGTTGCGTATACTCTGCGTACATTTTGAAACTAGTTCTCTCTGGGAGGAATTTGTAAACAAGAATAGATGCATCAGTGTTCGTATAGTATCCGAGGAGGTTAAAAGCATTTAATTTTGATAATTTTGAAAACTCATGTAATAGTTTCCTAAGACCAGAATATGTCATAGTTTATTTTTGTAAAAATTGATTCCTTGTCAGGCTGTGACATCCGTCTTGTGTTTACCTTTCCGCCCAAAGACAGTACACTATAGTAACAAAAAATGCTTACACATCTGAAATAACTTTCCTTGCCTTTTTTACCTTGCATTTGTGTATTTATAATCTTCTGAACCAGGCGCATTGCATGAAAATTGAACTTTCTCTTTAAAAATCATATTAACAATTGAACCAAACTAAAATGTTGCCCAAAGTTCTACCGAGTTTCATAATTAAAATGTGAGGCAAATCGGCTAGTTATGAACCTGCTTATTTTATTTTGTTGCAGGAAATAAAAATAAAGGTTTTTACCATGATTCAATACTATTAATAACATGAGTGAATGGAATTGTATAACTCTGGATTTCTTGGTTGAACATAAGTTCTCACTCTCCTGCACACTCCATCATACCATTCTATAATGTATTGTACACAACATAGTTTACTTTCAATATTAGTCAAGGATATTCAGGGAAAAAATGAAAGAATAAATAGATATTATAACATGATATTTTTGACACGCAAACCTAACAAGATGATTTTTGGTCGGTAGAAGATCAAATATGACGAATAAAATAAAGTGCAACAAATGTGTACTTTTTCAGTCGAAATATTTTCTGTACAATTTGAACTAAGCGATAAAAAATGTAGGTTGTAACTTTCTTCATTGACATAACTCTTTAATTTGTAAAGCGCTCTTTCTTGTAATAATTGAAGCTGTAAAATTTTACTTTAAAGGAAAAATGAAAGGGGGTATAGGCTGAAAGCCAATCACTTTAGCTCTCGATCGTGACCCATGAAAGTTATATCTGATGTTCCTATCTCGAGAAATTGATTTACAACTTTGTCAAATTTATACGAAAATTAATATATATACAATTTTGTATAAAAGTCACTGGTTTAAAAAGATCAAATTCAGTAAATATGCAACCAATCTGAAAACGATGATATCCCAGAGAAAGCTAATTGTAACTTCTAAATTCTAATTTTATATTTGTTATTTCTATTTTTTATAGATTTAATTCATAATATTATTTATACGTCCGTATGGCTTGACCGGAAATTCCACCAATGGCAGTGCAGTAAAGTGGTCACGTGATACGGGCGGAGACACGTGACCAGTATACTGCTCTGCCATTGGTGATAGTTTTGGTCACGTGATTTAAGTTTAAGATTTTCTAAATTTTACATATATGAATTTTCGTATAATTTTAACACAGTTTTATATCAATATTAGGATTAGAGGGTTAATTCTATATACTTTCTTTATAATATTTAGTTTGTAAGAAAGTTGACTCAAGATGTCAGGTTTTTATAGAATATTTCTGAGATAATTTATTTATAAATTGCACTTGTACTGAAAGCTAGGCTGAAATTTAAATTTATGCATTCTATATTTCGCAAAACAGTGAAAACGTCTATCTTGATTTATACATTGCTGTCAAAATTAATTTCATGCTATGAATGTCAAACACAAAGAAAATGAATTGAGTCTTTGCAACAAACTCTAATTTTTGAATCCTTATATCTTTGCATCTACGACATTTGGTTGCAAAGATTTGAGTTTGTGGAAATCAAAGTTTTTGGATTCAACTTCATAAATAAAGATTTGAAAAAAAGACAAAAGAGCCCTCGTCCAGTTTATTAGTTGCATATGTGATTCAGATGTCAAACGACCGAATTTAATAAATTTGAGAGAGGTCGCTGAACGACCTACCATCGGTTCAACTACTTTTAAAGTTCTAAGTATACGGGTTCTAATCCGGAAGTACATGTTCAAGGCCGGTACAAGATTTTTAACAGTGCTAATTAAAGTCAATTGAAATAAAAAATCGCCGACAATTTCATCAAACTATCAGCTGAACAGAACTGGCCTCTTGGATGGTTAAAATTTTATTTCTTGGAAATTTTTACTTTCCTCTTTTATTTATTATATGATATTGATCCAGTTTACAGAACTTTTCTTAAATTGAGAAAATTCAATTATTTTTGAATGATCTCTTAGTTTTATTTAATTTACTAAGTTTTTTCTTATATTTATTGTCAGGGAGCAGAACCGGAACAGAGAACACACTATAGAATTTCGGAAATTAAAAATGAAATCTTATTTTTTCAAAACATTTTCTCTTTTCAAAGCTTTTAGATTTTGTATTCAATATACTTGGCAGAAATCTTTTAGCTGCAAGGATCAAAGAAAATATAAAAATAAACCAGCAGAGGCAAGAACGTTTTCCCTTAAAGCATTGGCGGCAAATGCTGATTTGACCGTCCCAATAATTTTATTTTGAGTTAAGCTTCGCCGAAACTTGAACATAAAAAAATACCGTAAAAGTTGTACAACAATTAAATCCAATCTTCAAATCCCTGGACTGTGTGCAATTGTACAGAACATATGTTTACATGCACACATGTATTCTGTATAGCAGTGTATCCTATAGAGAGCTACGAGTCAAATTATTTAATATTTTTTTAACACCATAAAATACGTTTTGATCATTGCTTTCATGTCGTCTTCCTATTCCACAGTTTTCTGGTTCTCATTGTAGATATCAAATTAATGCTTTCTACAGATTTGCGATCAATCAGACAAACTTTCACTCTATGAAAATAATTATATAATATATTTTTCCCCTTTGAAATTTTTGAATTTAAAAGTCTATTTGCTCTCATAATTTAGATTTATGGATGTATATAATACTTCTCTAATGAGAAAGTTTGCTAACATTTATATTAAACTTTAAAACTATAGAACAAACTTTGCCATTGAAATTATCTGTTTTTACAATAAAATCAACAGTTAAAGGGATTGTACACGACATTTCAGTTGGCTTTCAATTTTGTTTGACTGGAAAAATAAAAATTTAACCGGCCTTATTCTGGTTTGTTCATCCCAAAACCCACTCAAAAAAAACAAAGAACTAATGCAACACGTGACAAATTTATTTAAATGGTTTTAGAGAAAAGATATAACTAGAAGTGATAAATATAGAGCCCTAGCTATTGGAAGCCTTATTCTAAAGTGGTTCGATTGGTTAATCATTATCTTAGAAGAAGAAAACCTGAGTACTGATGAACTTCAGATGGGGTTCAGACCAACTCCAGTTCATCATTATGTACAAGGGGAATTGTGAGTGTTGTAGCTTACTACAATAGACCAGGAAAACATGTTATTGCCTGCTCTATGGATCTGATCAAGGCATTTGATCTTATTGCCTGGAACTCTGTTACTAACTAGCAATGGAGTATGACAAGGAGCAGTGACATATCCTTTCTTATTCTGTGTTTAAATAAAAAAGCTAATATCTCAACTACGTAGATCTGATATTGGTTGTCAGCTCAGTGTTATATATCTAGGTATATGGATATATACAGATGATATTGTTCTACTTTCTCAAAGCTGCGCTGGGCTACAAAGTATGACAACAATATTGGAAACTTTTGCAGAAGATATAAGTTTAAAAAATCAAAAACTATACGTTTTATATTCACTAAAAAAATTTGAACACTGATATAATTTTACAAATTATCTTAAATGGACAACAACTTCCGTATGTCAGTGATATTAAACATTTTGGAAATATTTTGCAGATATAATTCTATGACCAATGACTGTAATGTTATGCGTGCAAAGCTAATTTCTAAACTTCATTCTTTAGAACAAGAATTTTACTTTACCGACCCTGTAACCATAGTCAAACTGTACAATATTTATGCTTGTGATTTCTAAGGATCCCAATTTTAGGACTACCTCACAATAAGAAAGGTTTTGAAATTATATATTGCATGAAATGATTCCATTTAAATTTTATTTAATGTTCCCAGAAATACTTTATTAAGCAAATTTCTAGATGCTTGCACATATAAACTTTATTAGTGTGCAGATTTGTTGCCTTTTCTGAAAGACAGAACAGTACAAATAAGTCATGCATTCGTTTACTTTATAATTTGTTTAAAAATTGTCAACGCACAGTTTTATGTAAAAATCTGAATACAATTACAGACGATTGTAATGTGTTAGTAGACAATTTGTCTAAAAATGTTGTCAGATAAAACTTAATGTTTTCAAAATTACCAAATGATCAGAATTGGAAAATACCTCTCATTTAAGAACTTCTAGATCTGTTAACGATTTCAATTACACCATGAATTTAATGAGATCATTTATTTTTATGTACTGACTAACAAGTGATATTCTATATTTACTTATGTTCCTCGTTTAAATTATGTCGTTGTCTTAATTTATTGTACCAATAACAAAAGCAAATCATTGCAATACAAAAATATGTATTTCCAAAACTTTTTAATATTTAATTACTATTTGTCTATCAGCTTGATATTTACGTTGTCATTTTTGTGTTTATTTTCTATATACATTTAGAGAAAGAATAAGAACATGCAAGATTGAAAAATATATATACTCCTTAAAAAGCGACTTTATCCAAGAATAGGTTTATTCAATTTTAAGAAAAAATCCATCTTTCTTTTCAGGGAGGTGGATACAGCCTATCCCCCTCCTTGTCAATTTACATCTTATTCCGTTCTCCCACAAGAAAAAAGATGGCTATAAAGAGTGTAGCAAGGAGAGGTAAGATAAACTGACCGAACATCATCAATACTCCTCGCATCTGTTTAAATGTGGTTGCCTTGTGCAGCTTCCTCTTGTCGATTACATGGACGATGGTGTGGGTCACAATTATAATCAAGGGTACCAGAAACATTACAATATTCCAAACATCCATCATCCTTAATTATATATTGATTATCTATTATATGTTCAGTGACGACCCAGAAAATGTTCAGAAGAATATCTGCTAAACTTAAAATTTTCAAATTTTCAACTACAGCAACAATTCAAAACATTTTTTTGGCTTCGAACAACAAGTCTTACTTAATTTCAACTGAGGGTGGAAGATAGTTGCTAGAATCAACAAATAAAGAAGCAACTGTCATCAGAACTGTGGCATTTATATTTATAACAGCATCAAACATATCCTGACCCAGAAAGTAGTTGGTAATGATAGAAATTGCCAGAAGGATGATATTGGGCATGAAGACCTTCATAAATGCTTGGGCTAAGGTTCTCTTCAACGTGAAATTGACTTTAATAACTTGGTAATGACCCCCAGTGCTGTCAAAAGGTTTAGATTCCTCCTCCATGAACCAGTTGGTAACATCAAAGTCTTGAAAAGTAAAAGTAGCTGGGGCCTCCACATCTCCAATAACAAACCTCAGACCAGATTTATCTGCTACATACAATTCCAGTTCTATAAAACAATTTTGAATATCAAAAGGGTAGTAGACAGTATCATACTCACAGATAAAGGTTTGACTATAAGATGAATTTTTTACAATATCTACACGGTGTCCAGTTAGAACAAAGTCAGAAATAAGAGATGACATTCTTTTACTTGTTGATCCTTTCTTCTCAGCGAAGACAAAGCTGTAAACATTACTGTTTAGCTCAGCTGCACTTATAAGACCTTCAGTGTTCACAAATAATAGGTTCGGATTCCAGATTTCTTTCCAAACATCAGAATCTAGAACATTCATTGTATTGTCTTTTAAATTTTTAAAAACAAGCCCTGTGTCTCTCCATTTAGTCTGAATTTGAAACTTCATCTCAAAGGTTCTTGTGCTCATGTCAACAGACAGTATGTCAATCATTTTAAAGCCTAGTTTGACGGTAAACAAAGTTCCATTTAAACCTGAGGGTATCCTGATGTCCGTGTATCCAGTAACCTTTTCAATCAGATCACAACCATCCTCATCTGAAGTATCATATCCTCCACAATCAAAAGTTGAATCACATCTCTTTATCTCGTCCAAACATATTCCATTTTGGCATGGAAATTGATGATCTAGGCAAGCATGCAAGATTATCCTTTCAAACTCATTTGTTCGATAAAAATTCCATGTCTTGTTCCCCAAAGGCAACCCAGGTATGGACAAGGTTGAAGCAATAACATCTTCTTCATGTGAAACTATTGTCCAGGTATCGTTTACTATTTCTATATTTCCATATTGGACACCAAGGAAAGTGTTTGTATCAATATCATACTTGTACATACTGTCCAGTTGGTATTTATGACTGTCCATTTGTAAATATAATGTTGGAAGTTCTTCAAATCTGCAGAAGAACTTGTATTTATCTGTGCAGTATTCATCTTTAAAGGAGTAGGTGTTGTTGAAAACAAGTAAGACAACACATGTCTGGACACCTTTACCATTTGGTTCCCCAGCTGACCATTTATCTGTAAAGTTAAAATCTGAACCATTCAACATTTGGTAATTTTTGTTATCTGCATTGTATGTGAACCCTGTCCAGTAGGTTACCCTGAAATCAGAACGTTCCTCTTGTTCTGCAACCGCATATTCAATATCCTTAATGTTGTCAAAGTTTACAAAAGTAGCTTGAAGACTGTTGCAAAGTGTTTTCCCCTCCTTATAGCTCATGTCATAGCCCATAAACACAATGCCAGGTTTAGGTGGTTCACAGATATCATCAAGGTCTTGATCTAGTGAATCTCCAGTCCACTCAGCCTCTGCCCAACTTAATATATCACCTCCTTCACTATTTTCACATCTAAACCAGCTTCTTAGATCATTTTCTAAAGTAAACATTTAAATGAATTAAACCCATGGATTCCAAAAAAAGAGCTTTTTTTGTGGAAAAAGTAAACATTTAGTATTTTGTTTGAAATATTACCCTAGCATTATTTACATGTAGTGCTGCAATACGAAAAATTACAAAAAAGAAAAAGATGAAAATAAATAAATTTGCATATTGCAGTAGTTTAAACACAAGTAGGGATGGATCGTTTCCACTTTTTTGAAAAAGATCGTTTTGTTTTGAAAAAATCAAGAAAAAACAAAAAACGAAACGAATGCTTTTAAAACGATCGATAAAAAAATATTGCTTTTGAGCAATGATAGTTTTCAACAACGATAGTTTTTCGTTTTAAAAAAAGATAATTTAAAAAAATTGTCATTTTCAAACACTTTCATTTTCGTATTCTTATAAAACCATCATTTTTTGTTTTTTGAAAATTCAAAACGAGTGTTTTTTTTTCAAAAAAATAATAACGAAATGAAACATGATTTTTTTCATTTTTAAAAACGATTAACAACCCTAAAGATACTATTAACAAATCTTTGCATTGTTAAAATTTGTTGTACTTGACAAACTCATGTATTACTTTTATTTTTAATCAAACACAAAACAAAAAAGTACAAACCATTTTGAGCTGTACTCCACATTTGAAGATCAGTAATAAGTCCTTGGGCATTGTCCAGAAGTGTTAATTTGCATTCACTGAAATCTAATGATTCAGTCGGAAATATGCTAGTTGCATTAATATTAGCAGAAAACTCATTATCAGATATAAAGGTGCAGTTTCTAGTGTTGAGGTTGCAGACCAAACAGACAGGATGCCAGAACAATGGATCCCAGGATGGATTTATCAAAATTTCCTGAATGGGTAAATCAGCCAACCATCCAACGGAGGTCGCTACGTTTTTTCTTAAAAAAATATTGCAATAATAAAAAATTTCAAAATCGTCCATCGGTTTGCAATTTAGTATGTGAGAAATCACCAAAAGTCATTAAAAAAATATTTCAGAAAATTAAATTTGATAAATAATTTTCATGGACAATTCTTGCTAAATTCAGATTCGAAAACCATTTTTAAGAATATTAAAATTTTAAGAAGTTATGGTTAAAATGGTTAAAAAAGAGTACTAAGTTCCAGTTTTTTAAATTTTTTAATGTTTTTGATGAGTTGACTAGCTCTAACTAACTCAATTTTCAATATTTTTAAAAGCGCTTTTCAGATTTGAATTCAGCATTAAATTTCGGAGAAAATTATGTGTAACATAAAAACTTTTAAAACATTTTTTGGGTGAATTCCTTGAAATTAAATCATCAAATCACAATCCTTTGGACGATATAAAAAAAATTTTTATTGCAATGTGTTTTTTGTGCAAACGCAGCGACCTTCAGTGGGCGGTTGGCTCAATTCTAATATTGATCACCCCTAATAATCATATATTTTAGACTGAAAATCATTAGTAAAAATTGAAATAACTTATTTCCATAAATTGTATATAAAAACATTTAACCCAGAAATAATGGTGAATGAAAAAGCTACCTGATTGTTTATAATTAAACCAGTGTACTCATTCACGTTGGTGCTAACTTCAACTATTGGCATGGCATGTTCAGCTAAATTAGAAAATCAATAAAAAATCACTCGGACAAATTTACAATTTCTATACTAACTGAGAAGCGACATTAGGCATCAAAGATATTGATTTAAAAAAAATAAAGATAAAATATTTCATTGATTTTTTTCTTTTTATCTATTATAACTTACAGGTTAATCTATACAGTTTGCTCTCTGAAGTGTAGTATTGCTTGAATCTGAAGCAAATTGTGAACTCGGAAACATCAGAAAAATTTTCAAATGTAGATTCAAAATTTACCACCTCGTCCTATCATTAATAAAAATTATAAATTTCATATTCTAATTTTAACATTTTTTTTTCAAAAATGAAAATTACTTTTTAAGAAACTAGCTGAAGAGCCCGGTGCCGCCCGTGGGGAAAAAATGAAAAAAACAAACATTTTGAAACAAATATTTTCGATTTTTTTAGCCTATATAGCCTATATAACACCCACCAGCAACAAAAAAAATCGGTCCAGCCGTTTGGCCTGCTATACGCAACACTGTATATTTTATTATATAGAAACCATGGGAAAAATAATTTTTTAGTTAAAGGCCTTAGTTTCTAAACTATTCAAGTAAAGATTTTAGATTGGGGACTTCCTCAAATTGCATTCAATTGCATTTTTGTAAACTACACAAGGAGCCTCTACTATACAAGTAATTTAGGTAGAAAAACAGGAACAGAATTTTTACCCCACACAAACAAGTCGCCAAATCCCTATATCTTAGCAATCTGAGAGTGTAAACTGAGTTTTTGCCGCAAACTCAAATTTTCTCATTTCTATATCTCTGCAACCTGTTGGTGTAGACCTTTGAAATTTCAAACTTAGCTATTCAAACTAATTGACATTAGATTGCAAAGATATAGGAATTATAAAAGTTTGTGTGGGCAAAGACTTTTTTATGTAAGCTTATAAGAATTTTAATTAAGATCTGCTAAAAAAAATATTGCAGTTAGAATTAAATTTAAAAAAAATGACTCAAAAATGGATGCAAAATAATGCGACCAAACCTACTAAACTGTGGAAGAATTATCTTCCTTGTAAGAAATGTGACAAAGGATTTTTGAATTTTTTATTGGTGTAACCGATATATTTTAGGACATTTATACATGACAAAACCCTTGGCGACATTTCAAAACTGAAAATTCATTAATTTTTGTGATCCAACTTTATAAGATAATTATCTGTTTTACCGTGCTACCCTGTACAACTTTAATTGTGTCTGAAGCTGTCCCATATTTTATTAAAGAGAAGAAAATAAGAAAATGTATGAAAGACATGGCTAGCACATGTCCACTGAATGTTGTACTTCTGGGGAAACCAGCTAAAACAAACATTACAGGGAAATGTTTACATTATAAACCTATTGGTTATAACCATGAAGGCGATCAGAGTTTGCATTAATTATTTCTAAAGAGAGAGTTTGCAAAGTTGAGGGAAATGTTGTTCAATTACTGATAATGAAAATTTAACACTTATTTTAGTTATTTTCAAAAATTTAAAATCAAATATAAAAAATTTTTATTAGGGTTAAAATATTTTGTATCATTTTCTATTCATTAAATATAATTAAAAATCAAAAAATCTATTCATATTTTTCATGGTATGGAGGGGGGGGGGGAGACCTCAACTCGCTGTATTAATTTTTGGCAAACTGTTTCTTTAATTGTAATTAAGCATAATTACAATAATAATGTATTGGTTCTTGGTAGTCCATTAATCATTAATCATTTAAAATAAAAATATATATATCTTAGTGTCAACAAGAGAATAAGGATTTTAGTGTGATGCTTTAAACCCCAGAAAGGTGCTTGGAACTAATAATGAATTATAGTTCCTGGTAATCAAAATTAGTTCTAAGAAAGCAAACAAGGATATGGATATAAATTGTTGCAATTTATTAAACATGTAATATATGGACAAAATATCGCAGAATTATCGGTTTATGAATATGTAATATGTATGTATACTGTATATTGGCAGTATATAGCGAAAAAATGAAAAACTATGTTTATTGTTCTAAAATTGAATTAATGAATGAATGAAAAAAAAACTTACTATTTTTCGCATTTCTTTGAGCACTTCTAAAATTCAATTCTAGGTTTTATATGAATAAAAAGATCCTGGAATGAGTTTCCACAAAAGAAATTGCGTTTAATAAAAATTGTGGAAAAAAGTATAATTTCTGTTAAAAATTGCCCTAACTATATAAAAATTCATTTTGTCCTAACAATACGATTTTTTGTTGTAACATTCAACAAAATAAATTTTTAATTTGTGCAGATAAGAAAGCCAGCTACAGATCAAATCTTGCACTATTTTTTTCTCATGATGAAAATGGAAACCCCGCTAAGTTACTTCAAAGTCACAACCAGTTAACTGCTTTGGCCCTTTTAAAGATCGCGAAATATAACAAAGCTGTTCAATCGATTTATTTAGCACATTATCGCTTTAGTTTAAAAGTTTACGCGCCATGAAGGCTGAAAGTTTTAACCTCTGTTTTCCGCAAAATGCTTCTTCACAAAGTTTTCAAATTTAAAAGGATATTCATATTTGGTTGAATTAAGAGTAATTTATGAATATATTATGAACCTGAATTTAGTCACGTATAATGTGATTTTACGTGCATGCACAATTGACATTTCACATTGCACCGTGCACTAAATGTTCTTAATAAATTGATCTCGCATTTTTGATATTTAGATAAAAATATTTTTCAATCTTAGAAAATGTTTTTTCAACATTAAAGAAAAAATTAAACACTTTAATAAAAAATTAATTAAAAACCACGATAACCACCTTGCAGTTAGATATGTAATGTAAATTGTCTAACCGGGGCTAAATCAAGAAAATGTAAAAACTGTAAATTAAAAAAAGTTTAATCCGATGTTCCCTCTACAGAAGAAGTAAGAAAACATAAACAGAACCCGGTTCCACCAACAACAAAACAATAGTGAAAAAGTTACCAGACTTTTACCATTAAAAAGTTTTTCTTGAGAGTTAGATAGAATTAAACTTTTCACAGTTAAATAGAATCAAGTGCTCTTTAGGAGTTTCTGTTCAGAATATGAAAAATATCAATATAAAATTTCTAAAAATATACAGGGTGTCCCAAAACAACGCTATTAGTTAAAGGGAGTGTTCGCGAAAAATGTAAGGGGGTATAGGTTTAATGATTTTATTTTTTAAAATAATAATTAGCTTACAACTTCTTTTTGAACATTCCTGGAAAATATCAAAATGTCGTCTCCATTACCAAAAATCCTCGAAACAGGAATAAATGTTTTTATAAGTAACTCTCAGATCATAAGAATGAAAACATATTATGAAAAATCAACTATATACAAATGTGGCGAAAGATAATCGATGACTATAGGTTGTAATATCTGAATGATTTGTTTGAAATTAAATAGATTTTTTTACGGTCTAAGTCGTATGTTGCATCTGTCTGAATTTGAATGGACACTACGTTTTTCGGTTTTTTGTCGTTTTTAACAATTTTCTCCTTGTAGACGCAACAGCTAGAAGTAAGATTAGTAGCGATCAAAAGCGCTTTTTTCTCGCATTAAGCCTATACCCCCTTTCATTTTTCGCGAACACTCCCTTTAAGCTGGTGCTTACGTTGTTTTTTCGAAATATAAGTAATATTTCCATGATCGGTGACCACAAATTTGAACTTTGTGGCACAAAAATAAAAGCAAGATATGATATGATTGAAGTTTGTCATTTAGGCCTGGCGGTTGAACTCGGAATTTGTTTTTCTTGCATGCTTTGGAATTGCATTAGGTAAAATAAACCCGTTCCTTGGCTATAACAGCCGGATGAAAATGTTGAATATAAACTTTTGTTTTAACCCTATAAAGGCTGGGGGCTCTGAATCTATGTATAGCCTGGGGGGCGTTTGCCCCCCCCCCCCATTTAAAAAGTCTTGGAAAATAGTTATAGGGTTGAAATGCATGTGCATGTGCATGCATGTGCCCATTTTGCCAATGCCAGCTCATTGAAAAAAATTAGACCGATAACTTTAATAGTTTGGGTGCTAGGAAGGGTTGAAAAAATGCCAAAAAAAGAGTCAGAAAAAGAAAAAAAATATTTTTGTTTTGTTTTCAACAAATATCAAATTGTGTGACGCATGTTTCTTTATTCATTTGTAAAGGGCTTTTCAAAAATATAGTTTTTATTTCTGTAGCTTTAGTCACAAAAAAGTTATGGGCTATTTTAGATTTTTTTCTCCAAAGATCGGACTTTTTTCCGACCTGTACCAAACCCTATGCATTAAAAAAAACAATTACAAAAATCCTTTAAATTACTATTCATTAAAAGTCACAAAATTGCACGATGATAGTGTCAAAAATGAGAGTGTTAAGACAACAAACTACAGGGGGGGGGGGCGCCAAACACCCCCCCCCGGCCCCCCAGCCTGTTTAGGATAATTAATTGAGCAAAAAAGAAAGTTACGTTTACAGTTGCCGGGAATTAAAAATATAAGGAAACAAATTCGTCTTTATATAAGTAAATACTCTCAATCTTCAACAAGACTTAAATCATTTAAAAAATAAATCAGGAATTGAAACTTACCAAAAGTTTAAGAAATAAGACTGAATTCTGTATAGTTGGTTGTATACAGTAATAATCAGAGCTCTGGAATAGGAAGACGACATTACAACCATACTTTTGTGTATCTGATGTTGTAACAAAGCAAATAGATTTACTATTTACTTGTAAATTATCAAGATAATCTGAGGATCTTATGTCTGCAAAAATTCGTCTGCCTGTTTCTGTGGGTATAACCTTGTATATTTCATGGATAAAAATATAATGTCGTCTTTTTAGAACCCAATTTGACGACATTCAAAGTCTTTAAAATATTAAAATTTTAAGATTTCTAAAATCTTTCTTGAACCAGGGAAGGGAGGAGGGGGGGGGGACGGGGTCATAACAACAAGAGTTTTGAGAGTTTAGAGAAGAGTCAAAAAGTCTCATCATATATTTTTGTAATAAAAACTAATTATAAGCATTATTGAAATAAAAAAAGATTTATGTTTTTAAAAACAATTTCAATGTTTTATTAAATTATCACTCTTTGTCTGAAAACAAAAATAGCTCGCTGATGTAGATTGCAGACCAGAAAACAATGGAATAGAAATACGACTTTTTAGCAATATTAAGTGTTTTAATGTTGTTACAAAACATTATTTTTACTAATAACTTAGCAAAGCACCATTTAAGTGAAATGGGTCTTTTTACACTGTAAAATTGCTATGTCTAATGTTCATTGAACTAGTTTGAGTCTGGTTATCACTGTAAAATGTATGGTTCCCACGGAGCTCTGCTTTAGCAGAACATCTAGTTGAGATTTAGATATTTAAATTTACAAAAAAAATCTGCTTTATTATTTCAGCATATCACCTTCCTAAACATTTTTTTTTCATATACCGTCACTTTACCAGAGGGTCCCTGGGGAGGGGGGGGGGGG
>NW_019397201.1:71174-94760 GCF_000591075.1 Eurytemora carolleeae
ATAAGCAGTGCTATCATAGAAAAGGGCTGATATCTGTAACAACCCTGGCTATATATTTAATAAGCAGTGCTATCATAGAAAAGGGCTAATATCTGTAACAACCCTGGCTATATATTTAATAAGCAGTGCTATCATAGAAAAGGGCTGATATCTGTAACAACCCTGGCTATATATTTAACAAGCAGTGTTATCATAGAAAAGGGCTGATATTTGTTACAACCCTGGCTATATATTTGATAAGCAGTGCTATCATAGAAAAGTCCTTTCTTATGAAAACCATTTTACTCCCGCCCTAGGACTTTTCATCTTTTTTTCTTCGGCAATATTTTCTTCAGGACTTTAATTTCTGTTTCCCGATCAAATGGTCTCAATTTGTTTTGATTGCATTCCCTAAAGATCCCGTGTTGGAGTCTGTGCGGCCCCTGGATTGGGCACTGGGAATTTTTCACAGTGTATCTGTATTCTGTACTCACTAAACTTTGATCAATAACCGGTTTTTTACAGTAAACAGGAAAAAATCCACAGGGCAAAGTACATTTAAAAATCTAAAATCCCGAATCAAAATTTCAAACCAGTTTTGAATCAGTTCTGAGCGGCCGCTAGTTTTGATTTGCTGGTGTCAACTTGAAACTGGCGGCCCGTTCCATGGGATCAAATTTGATCCAGCTGTGATCCCAGTATTTTCTGGGATCAAGTCCGATTCAAAATTGAAACTAGTGAAAAACAAATTAAAATAAGCAATAAATATGCGGGTTTGGACATGAAAATGATTAATAAATATAGATTTGTTGCCAAATTAAATTAAATGATAATTGTATTCTACAAATTTAATATTTTGAATGCTTTAAATGTGTAAAAAAGACCAAGTTCAAGTTATTTTTCCTTACTTGTCCCCCTTTCCTCACCAAATATTAATTAATTAATATTGGATAAATGCAAATAGATTATCAAGTACAATAGGTGGCAACAGAGAAATAGATTATCAAGTACAATAGGTGGCAACAGAGAAATAGATTATCAAGTACAATAGGTGGCAACAGAGAAATTAACAAATTATACACAACGTCACAAGTGTCAAATATAACAAAGAAAACAAATTTGTCTCAGATTGGTTGACATGTTTTCTATGATTAAATAAAAACAGAAACTAAAAAAATACTTAAAATTGCACTTATTTTACTGTAAGAAAAGCACTTTATTCTAAAATGATCACTATTATTGATAATTTTGTCGGACACAAAAACTAAATTGACACTTGTGACGACAGAATATAACTGTACTGAGAGTGTACAAATTCTACGTTGCCATCTATTGTACTTAACAATCTATTTGGATAAATGAGAGTATGGGGTATGTAAACACCCTAGAAACCAGAGGTTGTCCTAAGGACGTCATGAAGACGTCAATAATTACCAGTGGGACGTCCGACAACGTCATATTTTAGGTGTTGAGGACGTGTTGAGGACGTTTAACGCACAGCTTCTTACGTCCTCAGAGTACAGAGTTTTGTCCCTAGATTTAGCATCAGCTCAATAAAAGACAAAGTCTGAAAAACAACTAAAATAAATATAAATCTACAAAGAGAGCTTTGCTCATAAAAATGGCAACTTTAAATATCACATCAGTTACACAGCTGGAATATTTATGGAAAGTACTTGTAGACATTGAGGCAGAAAGCAGGACGACTTGTCTGCCACAGTGTCCTGGATATCCTAGTTCTCCAATGTGTCCTGGATATCCTAGTTCTCCAATGTGTCCTGGATATCCTAGTTCTCCAATGTGTCCTGCAGCTATTGATACCACAGATGTGTACAGAGCTAATCTGCAATGAGGGGCGTCTCCATACTAAAAATCATCTGGTTCTGCGCTGCTTCTATGGTGTGATGGAGAGCTGTCTGCAACTAGCAGCTTCTTCCATCTCTGATCTTTTTATCTGTAGACCTCCTGGTATCTCAATCATGTCTGGAGGACGATAGATCCCATCCTCGTAGATCCTCATGATCTCTTCTTCACCTGGAGTCATTGGTCTATACTGGTATTCTGACTGATCCATATCTTGAATGTCCCCACTGGGAGAAGATGGAGCTTCTTCATGTCTTAGAAGTGCATGCTGTTCTATATCTGAAGTGTTACTATTACATAAACCATCTTGAGGACCTAGAGCTTCATCTGGTCTACTTTGATCTGTAGTTGGACTAGCCGGGGCTGATACAATCTCTGCCGTACCAGAAACTAATAGAGTGGTCCTTGGTAGTCCGGTAGGCATATGAAAGTTATATCATCCTGAGAGCTGTTTATGATGTACAAGTCCCCAGGCCTTAAGTGGGACCAACAGAGCTAAGGCTCAAACGTCTATCCTGTATAGGATGCTGGAGTGTACTGATCCTATTCTCCAGGTTCTCTAATCAGCTTAGATTCAGACAAAGGGTTGATGGGTTAGTATCTGGCCATATTCTAAATATTATATCATGCTTTAATAACTACACAATATGTTTTTTAAAAAAAGTACATGGGGTCCAACGAAACATGACAGTAGCTGCAAGCAAGTGATGATAAATTAGATTGAAGGTAGATTATATAGAAATGGCATAATTTTTTTGAATGAATGAAATTTTTAAGATCCAAATAATTTTTTCATGAAAAAATGTGTCGACTTCAAAAAAAAATAGATCATTCAGAGAAATAAAAAAAATAAAACTGCTCAAACTTTTATTTGAGGAAAAGATCGTTTGCTTTACTGCAAAAACAAATGTTCCTAAAGATTTTATGAACAAACCATTTTTTCATACATTTTTAGAAAAAAAACTATAGCTTTTATACAAAAATGTTTCCTAACAATTTCATTGACCGATCAAGTTTATGAATAAACGATTTTTATACTGAACTAAATCAGTTTATTTTTATGATTGAAAAAAACGAATTGGTTAGTTCACGAACGATAAACAAACGAAATGAAAAAAGTAAAAGGTGCTATCTTTAATCATAGTAGTGATCATAGAGTGATAAAACGAAGAGGTGAAGCTTAGCTCAGATGTACACAACCGACCTCCCTATTAATTAATTAATAGAGCGGTCGGTTGTATACATCACGATATGTTTATGTATCTAACGCTGTACACTTGTATATAGAGTGATCGTATTTTTAAAGGGGGTTTTTATGGAATTGACCAATTTTTAGATTTTCTTTCTTTATTTAAAGAGAATTCGAGAATGTTGACTGCAAACATTTCACAATTTTCAAATTTGTAGGTTTTCAATTTATTAGCTAAAAGTTCTGTCAAAAATATAAAGTTTCTGGGGCATGAATTCAACTTAAAACATTCTTATTTCAAACATTTTTATTGTTTTTTCTCTTCAACTCTTTATCATAAACATGATAGTGTATGCCGGGTTACCCACAAAAGATCAAACAACAATGACGACCTGGAGCTCTTAACCCTAGACAGGCGGGGGGGGGGGGATTTGGATACCCCCCTCTAGTTTTTTGACTTTTCATAAATAGAAATTTAACGGATTTTTTTGGTAATTTTTTTATGCCTAAAGTAGGGTACAGGGCGATAAAAAACAGAGTATGTAAAAAAATCTTAAATAGCCCATACCTTTTTTTTATAACTAAAGCTATAGTTTTGAACTATAGTTTTAAAAAAGCCCTTGAAAAATGGGTGTAGAAACATGTGTCACACTTTGATATTTGTTTTAAACAAAAAATATTTTTTACATTTTTTAACCTTTTTTTAGCATTTTTTTTCGATCCTCTATAAAAGTAATCGATCTAATTTTATTTCAATGAGCTGGCCTTGAAAAATTTGACTATGAACATGCATTTAAACCCTATACCTATTCGCTAAGGCCTTTTCCTAAGGGATGGGGGGGGCGTGGGACACCCCCCCCAGTCTATACATATATAGATTCAGACCCCCAGCCTTTATAGGGTTAAACATTAACAACAATCTAAAGGTTGAATTTAGTTTCTGTCTCAAGTATTGTCTCGTCCTTTGGGGTTATTTTGGTATTGTCATAAACACACAGTAATTATAATATTGTCTCGTCCTTTGGGGTTATTGTGGTATTGTCATAAACACACAGTAATTATAATATTGTCTCGTCCTTTGGGGTTATTGTGGTATTGTCATAAACACACCAGTAATTATAATTAATTGTGGTATTGTCATAAACACACAGTAATTATAATATTGTCTCGTCCTTTGGGGTTATTGTGGTATTGTCATAAACAAACAGTAATTATAATTAATTGTGGTATTGTCATAAACACACAGTAATTATAATTAATTGTGGTATTGTCATAAACACACAGTAATTATAATATTGTCTCGTCCTTTGGGGTTATTGTGGTATTGTTGTGGTATTGTCATAAACACACAGTAATTATAATTAATTGTGGTATTGCCATAAACAAACAGTAATTATAAGAAAGATTCAAAAATATAATTTTATTCATGTTTAAATAAAACCAATTTATTGATTTTTGACGTATAATAGTTTTTTATTTATTTCATTCTTCTGCCTACAAAGATGCAATATTCGCAATATTTAGTCATACTTGTTTTAGAATAAACAAACAACTGAACTTGATTGTACTGCAGTATACAATCCTGTGTTTACAATCCATATTAAGTGTCTATCTAATTATCAATACTAATATTCAAATATCTACATTAAATCACTCCTTGGGAATACGATAACTCTATATACAAGTGTACAGCGTTAGATACGTACACATATCGTGATGTAAACAACCGACTGCTCTATTAATTAATTAATAGGGAGGTCGGTTGTGTACATCTGAGCTAAGCTTCACCTCTTCGTTTTATTACTGTATGGTAGTGATATTTGAATCCATATCTTTGTCTGCTTGTAATTCATCCATTATTTGACAAATGATAATGTTTTCATGTTTTCATTGATTATTCAAGGTTGTAATGGAAGGAAAGTTAATTTCAGTTGCATATACTCTGCGTACATATTGAAACTATAAGTTCTCTTTGGGCGGAATTTGTAAACAAGAATAGATACGATCAGTGTTTGTTTAATCTCCGAGGAGGTTATAAGAATTAAATTTGGATAATTTTGATAAATCACATAATAGTTTCCTCTGACCAGAATATTTCATTGATTGAGACAGTACACTGCAATACAAAAAATGCGTAAACCTCTGAAATAACTTTCCATGCATTACAACCCTGGATGTATTGATAAAATAAAGGAAAGGCCAAAATATTAATCATCAAGAACTACAGTCAGCCTCGGGCAAATTAGCGTACACTGCACAGATATGGGGTCAGTATACACACTTGTATACTCAAGTGTACACATTAACCTTGTAAATACCTCACCTAGTTCTTAACCTTTTGAAAGGAGAGTCCAATTCGTTCAATCCAATTTTGGCTTCACTCCATACAGGACGAGAACTTTTCAATTAAAAGTGAGGAAAATTCGAAAAACCTCACAAAAATATGACTTAACAATAAAAAAATGAAATTTCTTGTAAATCATGGAAATTAATATGCGCAAATTAAAAATTTAATTGTTTTACCTGCGGAAGCTGTACAAGTTTTTTTTAAACGATCGTTCTATAATTTTCAAAACGGAAAATGATTGAAAAAATCGTTTAGAAAAACCTGTAACTATCTTTAAATTTAAAACGGAAAACGAAAAACCGAAGAAAACAGATTTTCCGTTTTAAAACTAAAGACTGAAAAAATTAATTTTCAGTTCCGAAACAAAAAACTTGCCTTGTTACCGGAGAATATTAATTTTTGATGAACTCTGGAGGATTTATTCGCTATGGGTCACCGTTCTGAATCTACCTCTCAAGTTGCAGAACATGCAATCTAAATAATATCTAAAACTATTTGTACGTAAATATGAGAACACTGATAATATTTACAAATTGTTATATGAAAATGACAACATGGTGGAATTTCATTTGACTTTATCTGAAGGTTAAAAAGGCCGAAAACTCAAATTTCTATATGTTAGCAACCTGATGCAAAATGATATTTCAAACTAAGATTATTTGTTCTAACACAATTCACAGTTTGAAATATATAAGGTCTTTACAACATTGGGTTGCAAAAAATTTGATAACCATAGTTTGTGGCACATCGACCCAATTTCTTCAAAATATATAATTTTTAAGCATTATACCAATAATATTCCATCAAAACACATTAAATAATATATTAATATATATTATATATATTAATATATTATACCAATAATATTCCATCAAAACACATTAAATAATTTCTGGGCGTCCTTAAAGTTTCATGCTTTGCGGGAAACCCTATTCCAGAGTCATGAGTTTGCAGAATTTCACGAAAAAAAGAAAATTTTGAAGTTTGTGAAAACTGTGACAGCCTTTAATAACCTTCAATGTTCTGATATACTCTGGGGATATGCTGGGTTCTTTCGTACAAACACTAAAGTTATAATCCTTATATCTTTGCAACCTGCAATACCTTCAGAGACGACTGAACGAAATTTTCACGGTATGTGTTCTTAAATTTACGATTCCTTGCAACTGTAAACTTTATTATAAAATAAAATCCTTTAAATAGCCATTATATGCATAAGACAAAAGATTTTATTTATCCTATTAGGGACCGCTATATTATTCATGGGTTTCAGATCGTCTTTTTGGTATTATCCTTTGTGGGTGGGACTGTGTCATATAATGTATTTTGTGTGCAGAAAAAAAGCTTAAAACAACAACATTTTTTATTTCATGTATAAAACACATAAAACATTTATATTTTTGATTTTGCACTTAATTGATTGTTATTTCTAATTTTTATTTAAAACATCTAAAGAAAGGAATTGAACCTTGCCACAACTTTAAATTTCTAATCCCTAAATCTTTGCAATTGATCTAACAGAATTCATAGCTTGAAATATAAAAGGTCTACACGACATCGGGTTGCAAATATTTAGGGATTAAAGTTTGTGGTAAAAATTCATTTTCTTTTTTAATAGACATTTTCATCAATCGCATCATATTCATTTTACAGAGTAACACTGTACTGCAGTTCAAGCGTACTCTTTGTGACGTCGCAGTGTATTTTCTCTCCACTGGAGGCACTCCTTATATCTTTATATGGTAACTGCCTGCATACCAACCAAAACATGGTGTCAATGTGAACACTGTACACAGTACACAGTTCTAAACGCCCGCAGCATTTTATCTCTCCGTCTTATTTTCAGCAGTGCAGTCGGATAAAGACCTAGAAACTGTTCGGTTAGTAAGAAAATAATGGAGTTTAAGGAGGAGCCTCCATCATATGAAGACGTGGAAAAAGAGAAAATGAAAGTGAACGAAGTGACTGAAAATAACTGGATGACGGAAAGAGGGAAAGAAGGTTACTTTACTGGTTAATTCAAATATTGTTTGAAAGAAACATATTATTTCTTATCATTGCGCAATACGTTGAAATCCTAACAATTGCTATTGTTTAACACTGACTCTTATTATTAAACATGTTTAGAAAATTTGGCTTCATGTGTCAATAATAATTTAGTTGTAAGGTTATTTAAAGATTCGGACCCATTTTTTGGTTATTCAGGTTAATGTTTTTTTTGATACAAACACAGAAATCACCAGACAGACATTTCAAACAATAAAAAAACATTTCGTAAATATACAAATTAACTGTTTTCCTTTCAAGATGACAAGCCTGAGGAAAAGAAAGAAGATAAACCCGCAGCACCTCCCTCGGTTGGTGTTATTGAGCTCTTCAAGTTCTCAACTCCATTCGATGCTTTACTCATCATAACTGGTATTCTCCTTGGTAGGTCTCTTTGTTTCTGAGTCTTTGCAACAAACTCAAATTTTCTAATCCCTAAATAATTTTCGCTGGCGCTGTATTTTCGAACATTCCTGGAAAATATGAAAATGACGTCTTCATTATCAAAAATCCTCGAAACAGGAATAAATGTTTTCAAAAGTAACTCTCAGATCATGAAAAATACAAAATATTATGAAATATCAACTATTTACGAATGCGTCGAAAAATAATCGATGTCTATTGTTTGTAATACCTGAATGATTTGTTTGGAATTAAATTGATTTGGTTACAATCCGAGTTGAATGTTGCATCTTTCTGAATTTGTATAGACACTTCGTTCTTCGGTATTAGTCGTTTTAAACAATTTTCTCCTTATAGACGCGACAGATAGAAGTAAGATTAGTAGCGATCAAAAGCGCTTTTTTATCGCATTAAGCCTATACCCCCTATTATTTTTCGCGAAAACTCCCTTTTAGTGTTTTTTTAAATAAGGATGATTTAGAATTCCGTCCCGGGATCTTGTTTTTTTTTCATTTAAACATTAAAAACAAATAGTCAACAAGAAAACTCAATTTGAATGAACATTTAGCTGGTTATTGACCCCAACCTTGAAAAGTGCGGAGTACGCATGCTCTCATGGATATTGCGCAATCTTGGGACGAGACAATTTGCAAATAGAGGTTCTGTTGCATATTTGACAGGGTGTCCCTATAAACATGGAAGTTATATCTTTATACGTGATGTATTTCAATGAAATTCTACTGAAGGAGACTTGTGTATACACAATGTCAAATTAAATCTTGTCTTTGGCCAGGTACTACACTATACAACCATTTATTTCAGCTGCGATCAAACAACTAAATGAACTCCAAAAGTGTTTATTTCTCTTATTATTTCTTACAAGCAAGAAATGCGCATAGTTACTTTCACAGAGAAGCCGATATCTAATTTATTTTTGAGGAGACAAAGCAAACGGTACCGTTGTACATCGAGCATTGCCATTTATGCATGAAGGGTCACTGTAATTTTTAATAAATTTAGCGATGCTTGGTGGCGCTGCACTTCCTGTCATGACGATTATCTTCGGAGACACTCTTCAGGCATTTGTGGAATATGAACAGTATGCAACCAACTGTACAGGAAAGGAAATATAATATTTAATAATGTTTTGTTTACTGTTCACAACAAGTGCTAAAAATAAAGAAGAAAAACTTTATTTTTTCAACGGATTTTATTTATTTTGCCGCGAAATGAAAAAAGACCGGAAAAAATACGTTATATTCTTATTTTCTAATCCCTCATATATTTGCTACCTAATGGTGTAAACCTTTTTCAAGCTTTGACACGTAATCTAACAGGATTTAAAGTTTGAAGTATAAAATGGACTATAACATAAGATTGCAAAGATATGAGGATTTGCCCTAAAATGTTTCTGATCAGGGGAAGGTGGGGAGTTTAGTCCGCTTCCAGTCCTAGAACGATTTGCTTGGCAGATGGTACTAATAGGTAATATATTTTATATTAATAAAAAAATTTAAAAAATATTATGTTAATCAAGAATAAAGTTTTTTCTCAGTTCATTTAGTAGAATTCATATTTACATTTCATGTTGAATCACAAATTTCATGTTCTCACGTTAAACAACATACAAATGAATTTAGTTCTAAAGTTTACATATATAGGGTTACAAAAAAGATGGTGTGAGTTAATAAAGCAAACCCAAAGACTTGAAGGTGTAGTTGTGAACTTGCAACTCTTCAAAGTCTACCCGGTCTTGACAATTAAAGCATAAGTTTTAAAGAATTTGGATCATTATTTAGTACACAAAATTATATTTTTATTATTAAATTTAATTATTTATGATTAATATTTTCTTATCTTTCTCTATATAATAGGTCAATAAATTAAATTCTTGTACTTTCTTATCTAAAGTGGTATATTAAAGTATATTAGAGTTGTTGACACGCAAGTTTTAATTTTCCTGAAAAGAAATTGAGTCTTTGCCACAAACTCTAATTTTCTAATCCCGATATCTTTGGAACCTGATTCTGTAAACCTTTGATATGTCAAACTTGGATTTTTTGAAATATCTACGGTCTACAACATTGGGTTTCAAAGATAAAGAAATGATAAAATCGGAGTCTGTGGGGAAAAATTCTTTTTTAATGCAGTTGAAGTTCCTTTCACCAAAACTTGCAGATTAATTTAGGATTCTTATTTTTAGGAAAAGATATTTTTAAATCATATAAATAAAAATAATATAAATATATATAAATATATATAAATATATATAAATATATATGAGCGAATAACTTTATTATATAAACATATCTATGATTATAAGCTTATGTAAATCCAGAATATAGGAACGTTAAAGGGACCGTTCACTTATTTGCGTAATTTCAGGGTAAACTAAAGAGCCTATTCGCTGTTGATTGGTAACAGTCTTACTTTTCAAAGACAACTGTGGCCGGAGAAAAAGCCGATTTTTCGTTCAGAATTCGACCGCAAAGGGACGGTCCCTCTATATAGACACTAATTGATGTTTTTTTCAGTATATTGTGAATCAAAATAAATTTCGAATATAAAATTAAACTGTAGTATCTAATCGTTAATTGTAAATGTCATTATTTTTTTATTTTTTTTGTGTTTTAACTTTCTATTTCTAAAATAACACTATTTTATTGCATTCAAAATTGTGTATTGCCTGTGTAAAAAGCTGAATTTTACGCGGTATGACAAATGAAAAGTTGTGCACATACGGGAAGAAAAATCTACAAAATCTACGATTTTGATTGTCGTAGAGACGTCGTCTTTGTATACACATTTTACATGTTTTAATACGAAAAACGTAAATTTCTTGCTAACTCAAATATCAAAAGTTTTCATATTTTAGTACATAATAACGAACTTATAATGACATTAAAATATAATAAATTTAAATGTTATTGGACTGCTGTTACTGAAAAAAACATCAAATAGTGTCTATAGAGAGGGACTGTCCCTTTCCGCTCAAATTCTGAACGACAAATCGGCTTTTTCTCCGGCCACCGTTGTCTTTGAAAAGTAAGACTATTACCAATCTAGAGAGAATAGGCTGTTTAGTTTACCCTGAAATTACCCAAATAAGTAAACGGTCCCTTTAAAGAAAGAATTATGGCCGGTATTGTTGACTAGAATATTAAATTTTCATTTATTTTATTTCTCCACAGTTTAAAGACAAAACATTTATAACATACGCATATTTAGATCAAAGAAATAGGGGATATGATTTTAATAATTTAAAATTGTTGTTATTGTTACCAGGTTGGTTCACGCAGAAAAAAATGGATATTTGAAATGTTTGATTATTTTATTTAAGGTTTTGGAATTTGGATTGATGCTTACATCTTTATATCATGCTTTAACACAGCTGCAGCAAGACAGGTTTTTAGGATTAGAGGAGAGTTCTTAAAGGTAAATCAGACCCACATTATCTAATTTCTATATCGTTGCAATCTGATGGTCTAAATTTTTATATTTTAAACTCGGGATATTTGATCTGGTGGAGAAGGTTTACGACATAAGATTGCAAAGATATAAGGATTAGAAAATCTGACATTATGGCAAGGACTCAATTCTTTTTTAATGTTTCTTTAAGTGAAAATATACAGAGGTTGGGAATGTGATATTTGCAAGTTTTTATGAACAAAAAACATCTTTTTGATAAACCAACTTTCACTAAAAAAAAACTTTGAATACTCAAGAGAAAATCTATTTTGTGATTGTTCAAAGAAAAATAACAAAATTTAAGAATAGGCCTATAAATATTATAAAAAGTAATAATCACTGTAAAAAGAACAAGTTTGTTAATGGTTATCATGAAATTAACCACTTTATTTCGTTTTACAATGTGACAAAAGAAAATTTTACAAAGTATATCTTTTTTGAAAACTTTTGAATGATTTTTTTCAAACAGAGAAATGTGAAAATAAACGATATAAACTATAACCTGAGGTTGTGGATTAAGTCTGTATTTATATCTAGGCTGTCCTGAGACAGGATATATCTTGGTATGATACTAACACCTCCACTGATTTTGCCAGTAGAATGACAGACGACTTAAACAAGCTTCAGGTTACAAATATCAAATTACATATTTTGTTGTTGGCATCATCCACTGAAATCATTTACTGGATTTAAAGATTGATTAATATTCAAATTTTTTCTTTACAGGAAGGAATTGGAGAAAAGATTGGAATGTTGTTTTTCTTCATGGGAACCTTTCTGATCAGTCTGATTGTAGCGTTTGTTTACGGTTGGGAGTTGACCCTGGTTCTACTGTGCATGATTCCCTTGATGTCTATATCTGGGGGAGTACTGGCAAAGGCTCAAACCACACTGGCTGAAAAGGAGATGTCAGCTTATGCAAAAGTAATGCTTTGAAATTTTTTGGAATTTGAACCGAATTTAATCTGACCTTATTATTAAAGCTAGCGTTCTAGTAATTTTTTTTTGTCCAGGCAGGTTACATTTAAAAAAAAAACCAAATTTAAAGCAATTGGTTAATTTTCTGAGTGTTAATATAAGAGTGGTGAGTTAGTCCTAGTTGTGTTCAAAATCTAAAATTTTTTTTTGTAATTATTACCAGGTGAACAGTGCAGTAACTTTAACTATTTATTATTATTGATTCCTGAAGGTGCAAGGTATCTAACCAGGCTGAAGATTGCTTCATCTAATACAATTTATCTAGGCTGGAGTGATTGCAGAAGAAGTTCTGAGTGGAATACGAACAGTTGTTGCCTTCGGTGGAAAGGATAAGGAAATCACAAGATATGTAGAAAACCTGGCTGGGGCAAGAAAATCTGGAATCCTTAGAGGAATGTTGACCGGCGCCAGCGGAGGGGTGACATTTGGAATAATGTTCGCAGTGTATGGTCTAGGATTCTGGTACGGAGTTAAACTTATCATGGATGATTTAGAATCCGCTGAATGCATGCTATGTTCCACAAACTTTAATATCACAGCAGATGCAGCTGAGCTAAAGGCTTGTTACGAAGAATGCGTAAGGTATAACGCAAAATCCCTCCTAACAGTGTTTTTCAGTATTCTGATCGGAGGTTTTCAGATAGGACAGGCAGCACCATATTTTGAATCCCTAGCAATTGCCCAGAGTGCTGCAGGAACTATTTATAGAATTATTGAAAGAGTTCCAGAAATTGACAGCAGTAGTGATCAAGGATTGGTTCCCAACAAGATAAAAGGAAATATTTCACTTAAAAATGTTTTCTTTAACTACCCTTCACGTCCAGATGTAACCATTCTTGACGGACTCTCTGTAGAGGTTCCCGTTGGAAAAACGGTTGCTCTAGTTGGTACGTCTGGCTGTGGTAAATCAACCTGTATACAACTCATTCAAAGGTTCTATGATCCACACCAAGGGCAAATACTTTTAGACGGAACTGATCTGAAAGATTTAAACATTGGCTGGCTGAGAAATAATATAGGAATTGTGGGACAGGAGCCTATTCTCTTTGACTGCACAATCAAAGAAAACATTCTGTACGGAAGAACTACTGCTACTGATGACGATATAGAGAAAGCTTGTAAAGAGGCGAATGCTTATAACTTTATCAGTCAATTACCAAAACAATACGAAACTATGGTGGGGGAGCGAGGAACTCAACTATCTGGGGGACAGAAACAAAGGATTGCTATTGCTAGAGCATTGATCAGAAATCCGCAAATTCTTCTTCTAGATGAAGCAACATCTGCTCTAGACAATGAGAGCGAGAGTATAGTTCAAACTGCTCTTGATAAAGCAAGGTCGGGGCGCACGACTATAGTTGTAGCGCATAGGCTTTCCACAATACGCTCAGCTGATCTTATTGTAGCTTTGGATAAGGTAAATAAAATATAGTTTAAAGGATTTACATCAGATTTTCAAATGAACTTCAGTTTTTAAGGAAAATCAAGAACTCGTAGAAGTTCAAAGTTTTTATTACTTACTTAAAGGGAATGTAAAGAAAAAATGAAAGGGGGTATAGGCTGAACGATACCTATAAGACATCTATTTGAGTTCTGGTCTCGAGAAATTGACTTAAAACAGTGTCAAAATTATACCAAAACGTTTTTACGTAAAAATAATATTATCAATTATATCTGTTAAAAATGAAAAATTATTAAATTCAAATAATAAAATAAGTAAATCTGAGATTCTCATGCTCGTCGTTTTTAGATTGGTTGCGTATTTGTTGAATATTATCTGTTTGATTAAAATTAACATTATTATAATTAAGTATTATAATTTTTTCTTTTGATGGTATCTTATCTTCGGGCCTTGTACCCAAAGGATTTATCTAAAGTTGATTTAAGTTATCATAACAAATAATTCACACATTCATTACAGTACATAGTCGTTTATGAAATTAATGATTTATATAAACATAAATGCTTTTATTAAAAAAATAATAATGATACAGGGAAAAGTAGCAGAACAAGGAACTCACAGTGAATTGATGGCTCTGAAAGGACTCTATCATAACCTAGTGATGAGACAGCTGACAGGAAATGAGGAAGAAAACGATTTGAGACCAAATAATGAAAAACAGTTTATTGTCTCGGAGGTGACACAGAAAGAAAAAATTCTAGAGGAAGACAATAGGTGCAGTTTTATCCTTGATTTAAAAAATCAATTATGAATGAACCCTGCATTTTTCTTTGTTAAAGAGACTGTTGGCGTAATCTTTAAGTGCCCTTTAAAGCGTGTCATGTTCGTACCACAATGGGATCCATGAAACCTCTCTTATAATTGCAAAAAGTGTTAAATTTTCACAATTTCCTTCATCGTCTTTGCTTCACAAATCCGCATATCATTTTGGCGATTGAAATCAACCCATTTTAATTAATCAACCAAAAATATTTCATTTATTTTTGATGAGACAAAGGTTTAGCTTGTATGTACCGTTGTAAAATGGACAAACCAGTCTATTAAGGGAGGGTCAATTGAAATGTAATGTTCAGTCCCTTTCAACACAAACTTTTAAGGTCTGAAGAGCTACTTTTGAGTGAGGATTCAGACGAGAGGCCAAAAATAGATTTTATTCGCCTCTCCAGGGTGAATTCTCCAGAGTGGTTTTATATCTTAGTAGGTAAGTCGTATTAAGTACAATAAAAATAATAAGTGTCTTCTTATTGAGAATGTTGGTGAGCAGTAAGCATGCTATAATTTGTAACTGATCTCTTTCCTGCAAATGTTATTTTTATAAATTAAACATATAACTGGTTATATGTTGTAAAATTACCGGTCATATTTCTTAATTAAAAGTAACAATATCATTGTAGTTATCTAGTTACCACTCTATACATTATGTCAGTATATTCCCTAGTTATCTAGTTACCACTCTATACATTATGTCAGTATATTCCCTAGTTATCTAGTTACCACTCTATACATTATGTCAGTATATTCCCTAGTTATCTAGTTACCACTCTATACATTATGTCAGAATATTCCCTAGTTATCTAGTTACCACTCTATACATCATGTCAGTATATTCACTAGTTATCTAGTTACCTCTCTATACATTATGTCAGTATATTTCCTAGTTATCTAGTTACCTCTCTATACAATATGTTAGTATATTCCCTAGTTATCTAGTTACCTCTCTGTACAATATGTCAGTATATTCCCTAGTTATCTAGTTACCTCTCTATACATGATGTCAGTATATTCCCTAGTTATCTAGTTACCTCTCTATACATTATGTCAGTATACTCCCTCGTTATCTAGTTACCAATCTATACATTATGTCAGTATATTCCCTAGTTATCTAGTTACCTCTCTATACATTATGTCAGAATATTACCTAGTTATCTAGTTACCTCTCTATACATTATGTCAGTATACTCCCTAGTTATCTAGTTACCACTCTATACATTATTTCAGTATATTCCCTAGTTATCTAGTTACCTCTCTGTGCATTATGTCATTATATTCCCTAGTTATGTAGTTACCACTCTATACATTATGTCAGTATATTTCCTAGTTATCTAGTTACCACTCTATACATTATTTCAGTATACTCCCTAGTTATCTAGTTACCACTCTATACATTATTTCAGTATATTCCCTAGTTATCTAGTTACCTCTCTGTGCATTATGTTAGTATATTCCCTAGTTATCTAGTTACCACTCTATACATTATGTCAGTATATTCACTAGTTATCTAGTTACCACTTTATACATTATGTTAGTATATTCCCTAGTTATCTAGTTACCTCTCTATACATTATGTCAGTATATTTCCTAGTTATCTAGTTACCACTCTATACATTATGTCAGTATATTCCCTAGTTATCTAGTTACCACTCTATACATCATGTCAGTATATTCCCTAGTTATCTAGTTACCACTTTATACAATATGTCAGTATATTCCCTAGTTATCTAGTTACCACTCTATACATCATGTCAGTATATTCCCTAGTTATCTAGTTACCACTATACATCATGTCAGTATATTCCCTAGTTATCTAGTTACCACTTTATACAATATGTCAGTATATTCCCTAGTTATCTAGTTACCACTCTATACATCATGTCAGTATATTCCCTAGTTATCTAGTTACCACTTATATAGATTTAGCTTGTTTATAAAAAGTCTCATCAATTTTTAAGACACTTGAGACTTGCTTATGCTTTTCTTTAGCCCTTTACATGTACATTTTAGCACTATATAGTTTTGTTTTTAAGTAATTGGCTTAATTCTCATCTACTCTATTTCCCTTTCTAAAACAATGAACACTGTATTTACTAAAAACTGTATTTGTGTTCTAGGTGTGTTAGCGTCCTGTGCTATGGGAGCATCTATGCCAATATTTTCTATATTATTCGGAGATGTTACTGGGATCTTGGGATACAGTGACACACAGAAGGTTACTCACGTCAAACTAAACCAAATTTTACGTAGAATTTTAATCTTTTATTTTTTCAATCATAACTGCTAAAATTAAAGTGTGATTGAGTAGAAAAAAATGTTTTGAATTTCATTTCAAATATGGAACCAAATAAATTTTTGCTTTTGCACAAAATCAAAACTAAAGGAGCTAGGAAATCTCAAAGTTATAGCAGTAATATTGCACAAATCCTGTCTAGTTTGCAGTGCAGAAAATGAGTACTAACTTTAAATTTGCTACTTCTAATGTCTGGGTATGCTGATTTCGTATGAATTTTCCATGAATTATGATAGATTAATTATAGGTGTAGTTTGAAATATCAAAGGTTTACAACATCAGGTTGCAAAGATATAAAGACTAGGGGAAAAATTATGTCTAGTATACAATTCTTTTTTTCAAACTAGATTATTATTTGTTCTCATAACACCTTAGAATACCTCAGATTTGTCCAATTTCAAGAAGCAAATATATTTAGGTGAATCCTTTATGGAACTTTAATAATGAATGAGTTACAGACATATCTACTGACAGTTTTATTTTTCTTTAATTTCAAACTGAATTGTGATTTTTTTCAGGCCAGAGATGAATCTGTGTACTATGCGATAATGTTCGGTCTGCTAGGTATAGGATCTATGCTTGCCATGTTCCTACAAGGTTTCATGTTCGGTATATCAGGAGAGAACCTAACATTGAGATTGAGAAGAGAAGCCTTCTCAGCAATGCTTAGACAGGAGATGGGTTGGTTCGATAGGAAGGAGAATAGTACAGGTATGCTTAGTGACAGGATAGGTTAGATAAGAGAATAGTAGAGATACCATATTCATGCTTAGTGAGAGGATAGGTTAGATAGGAGAATAGTACAGGTAAAATATTCATGCTTAGTGAGAGGATAGGTTAGATAGGAGAATAGTACAGGTAAAATATTCATGCTTAGTGAGAGGATAGGTTAGATAGGAGAATAGTACAGGTAAAATATTCATGCTTAGTGAGAGGATAGGTTAGATAAGAGAATAGTACAGGTACAATATTCATGCTTAGTGAGAGGATAGGTTAGATAGGAGAGTACAGGTACAATATTCACCATGTTGAGGTTATTTAAGTATTTAATTTTGGCTTCGTCACACTTAATATTATCTCATTTTCTATGATTTTGTTAGTAAAGTTAAAGAAAATCTGTATATTTTAAATCTTTCGGCTTTTAAGAATTAAAATTATAATTTACTTTCTATATTTTAATATTACCATATTACAGGTGCGTTGTGTGCAAGATTGTCCGGAGATGCTGCCAAGGTTCAAGGTGCTACTGGAGCAAGGGTTGGATCAGTCCTACAGGGTATTGCAGGTAAGGTCCAGGGTACTACTGGAGCAAGGGTTGAAACAGTCCTACAGGGTATTGCAGGTAAGGTACAGGGTACTATTGGAGCAAGGGTTGGATTAGTTCTGCAGGTTATTGCAGGTAAGGTCTATACTGATTCTGGAGCACCGAGCAATGGTTGGATCAGTTCTGCAGGGTATTGCAGGCAAATTCTAGGGTGCTACTGGAGCTAACGTTGGATCAGTACTGCAGGATTTTGCAGGTAAGGTCTAGGGTGCTACTGGAGCTAAAGTTGGATCAGTACTGCAGGATTTTGCAATTAAGGTCTAGGGTGCCACTGGAGCTAAAGCTGGATCAGTACTGCAGGATTTTGCGGGTAAGGTCTAGGGTGCCACTGGAGCTAAAGCTGGATCAGTACTGCAGGATTTTGCAGGTAAGGTCTAGGGTGCCACTGGAGCTAAAGTTGGATCAGTACTGCAGGATTTTGCGGGTAAGGTCTAGGGTGCCACTGGAGCTTAAGCTGGATCAGTACTGCAGGATTTTGCAGGTAAGTCCTAGGATACTACAGGTTGAATTGATGCTGTGAGTAAAACAAAAGTTATTTTAAAGATCTAAATCAGTTTTATTATTATTTTTTTATTTAGGAATGATAATTGCAATATTCCTTGGTTTGTTCTACAGCTGGAAACTGGGATTGGTCTGCACTATATTCTTTCCTCTCCTAATACTGGCAGTTCTAATGGAAATGAGAATAACTATGGGGGTTGACACTGTAGAGAAGAAAGCATTCGAAGATTCTTCCAAACTTGCAATTGAAGCAATCACTAATATCAGAACTGTAGCAGGTTAGCTTAAAATACAGTATTTGATTATCCAACTCTTGCCACAAACTTTAATTTATGTATTTAATTCCTTTGTTCAGTGCATTTCTAACAATCTTGATTTAAATTCCTGATCATATTGCAGGACTAAGATGTGAGGAGATGTATATCAAGAAGTACATTTATCTTCTCTCCGTCCCACACAAGAGGAACCTACTCCGAGCTCATCAACGTGGAGGTATCTTCGGGTTCTCCCAGGCCATGCAGTTCTTTGGCTGGGGTATCACAACCTACTATGGAGGAGTTCTTGTCGTTCAGGTTAAGATCTATAAACATTTTTAGAATATGGAAATTTTATGAGAGAAGCCAGAATTTTTTTTAGTTGTAAACCCGATTTAGTCCGATGGATTATGTTACTTTTTAAATCACTAAATTATTTAAACACACTCTTTTCTCTTCAGCACTTTTTCTAAGACTGCCTGGAGTTCCAGAATGTCTATATAGTGACCAACTGTATTACTAGGACTGCCTGGAGTTCCAGAATGTCTGTAAAGTGAGCAACTGTATTACTAGGACTGTTTGGAGTTCCAGAATGTCTATATAGTACCCGACTGTATTACTAGGACTGTCTGGAGTTCCAGAATGTCCATATAGTCCCCAACTGTATTCCTAGTACTGTTTGGAGTTTCAGAATGTCTATATATTGTGACTAGGACTGCCTGGAGTTCCAGAATTCTATATAGTGACAAACTGTATTCCTAGGATTGCCTGAAGTTCCAGAATGTCTATATAGTACCCAACTGTATTCCTAGTACTGTCTGGAGTTCCAGAATGTCTATATATAGTGACCAACTGTTTTCCTAGGACTGCCTTGAGTTCCATAATGTCTATATAGTGGCCAACTGAATTCCTGTTCCAGAATGTCTATATATTGTGACTAACTGTTTTCCTCGGACTGCCTGGAGTTCCAGAATGTCTATATATAGTGACCAACTGTTTTCCTAGGACTGCCTGGAGTTCCAGAATGACTATATAGTGGCCAACTGTATTCCTAGGACTGTCTGAAGTTCAAGAATGTCTATATACAGTGACCAACTGTATTCCTAGGACTATCTGGAGTTCCAGAATGTCTATATAGTGACCAACTGTTTTTCTAGGACTGCTTGGAGTTCCAGAATGTCTATATAGTGACCAACTGTTTTCCTAGGACTGCCTGGAGTTCCAGAATGTCTATATAGTGACCAACGCTGTAATTGGTGGAGCTGGTATGATTGGATACTCATTTGCATTTACAGCTGATTTTAACAAGGTAAATATTGGTTATGTCACTGATTAGTTTTTAAACACTAATGTGGATTTAAACTGAATTTTGCATGATTTTTGAAAAGATATTGCATATATGATTCTGCTTCAGTAACAATATGGATGAAATTGTCCAAATTTTTTAACATAGAAAAACAACAATGTCATACACACATACATTATTAATCAGTTTTGAAAATAATTTTGGGAATCGTGCATACTGCATGCTCTGTTTGAATTAGGAGGTCACTTAAAATTACGAAGACAAATGACGATATTAAATTGTAGGCTCTGGTATCTGCTGCTAGAATATTCCAGCTTCTTGATAGAAAACCATCAATAGACGCAAACCCTGCCACCGGACTCAGGTTGCCAGGGTTAGAGGGGAACCTAGAGATACAGCAGGGAGAGTTCAGATACCCAACCAGATCAGAGGTTCAGGTCAGACAAGTTTAGATTTTTTTTTCAAATGGGGGCTAACTTATTCAGCTTTCAGGTTTACACAACGAGGTTATAGTGTATAGAGTGATGATGTACGCTAATCCTTTACTAATTGTATTGCCTATAAACAATACCGAGAGCGTACTGCATATTTGTTTATTATAAGTTGATTCTGGCCTAACCTATAGTGTATCAATATTAGTAAACAGTTGAAAGTGTACAGTATCGAAAAGGTCTAGTGTAACTATGCATAGCACATGTTGAGTGGTGAGAAAGCATACACGCCTCTGACTGGTGTTAGGATGAGTAAGTATACACCCCTCTGACTGGTGTTAGGATGAGTAAGTATACACCCCTCTGACTGGTGTTAGGATGAGTAAGTATGCACCCCTCTGACTGGTGTTAGGATGAGTAAGTATACACCCCTTTGACTGGTGTTCTGGTGTTAGGATGAGTAAGTATACACCCCTCTGACTGGTGTTAGGATGAGTAAGTATACACTCCTTTGACTGGTGCTAGGATGAGTAAGTATACACCCCTCTGACTGGTGTTAGGATGAGTAAGTATACACCCATTTCTGACTGGTGTTAGGATGAGTAAGTATACACCCCTCTGACTGGTGTTAGGATGAGTAAGTATACACCCCTCTGACTGGTGTTAGGATAAGTAAATATACACCCCTCTGACTGGTGTTAGGATGAGTAAGTATACACCCCTCTGACTGGTGTTAGGATGAGTAAGTATACACCCCTCTGACTGGTGTTAGGATGAGTAAGTATACACCCCTCTGACTGGTGTTAGGATGAGTAAGTATACAGTACACGCCTCTGACTGGTGCTAGGATGTGTAAGTATATATATTTTAAAAAGTCAAGGTCGAGGGAAATCATAAGCTGGCATAGTTCTAATTGTTGGAGAGAAATAATAATGATTTTAATCTTTATCACAATTCACAAGGAGAACAAGCTAATGAATGTTATTATTCATATTTCAATCATAAAGGAATTGAGACTTTGCAACAAACTCTGATTTTCCAACCTTTATCTTCAGATTCCAATGTCGTAGACCTTTGATATTTCATACTATAAGTTCTGTTAGATCAATTGATATAAGTTTGAAATATCAAAGGTTTACGACATTGGGTTTCAAAGATATAGGGATTAGAAAATCAGAGTTTGTGGCAAAGAATCAACTCCTTTGAGAAAAAAATCATTTTGTTCAGGTTCTAAAAGGAATGGATTTGAAGGTGAAGAGTGGGGAAAAAATAGCTCTAGTTGGATCTTCAGGATGCGGGAAATCCACGATAATTCAGCTGATGCAACGGTTTGTTTGTTTTAAAAAGCAAGAATTCACCAGTTTAACTTATCAAACAGGCGTAGAACTATGTATGTTTGTGATGTTTGTCTAGAACATGGTTTGGGGTTATAGTGTTCAAATAATGATATAGAATGCATATTGCATTTATTATAGAATGTAGAAACATCAATTGTACAATTGTATATGATAGCCTATGGCAAATATATTTTAAGGTTTTATGATTTGAATTCTGGATCTCTACTGCTTGAAGGAGAAGATATCAAAGGTTTAAATCTTCCCTTTGTAAGAGCATCCTTTGGGTTGGTTTCGCAGGTATTTTATACAATTTATGGCAACGTGACCGGTTTTGAATTGTCTCCAGGCATTTGACTAACCTACTTAAACTTTCTGAAACCTGAACATGAAGATTTTAATGCTGTAAGGTGTTTGTTTGTAGCTCATGTTACAACGGATTATTTTACAAAGCCTGGAAATGCAGACCTGGATTATTTATTTCATGTCACAGAAGTTTCTCTGGATGATTAGCTTTGAATCCATCTGCAAAAGTTTTACAAATCACTCTTGTATGCCGGGTCCATTAGCGCCTGATTCAATCAGGGTTCAGTCATGTGTTTGATGTCTTTTCTGAACCAATAGAAATTGCATAGCGGTAACATCTATCTTTCTATCTAGCTCATTATCCAATTAGAAACTGGAAACTGATGGTGTAAACCTTTGATATTTCAAACTTTGATTATGGATCTAACAGAATTCATTGTTTAAAAGATCTACGACATTATGTTGCAAAGATATTGGGATTAGAAAATCAGAGTTTGTGGCAAAGGCAACATTTCTTTGTAAAAAAAAGCTGAGAGTAGATTTTTGTGGCCATTGAATAATGATTTGCCAACAAAAGATTTTTATTAAGGCTTGCTGCGTAAATATATTTGCAAGTTTATCTAATTAAAAAGGTTAAAAAATATTAATACGCAAAAAAATACGTCCACGGCTTTAGTTTGGATTTCTTACACAAATTCTATAATAAGCAAATTCACATTTTAAAATGTTTATTTCTAGGAACCGACATTGTTTGATCTCACAATAGCAGAGAATATTCAATACGGGGATAACAGTCGTGTTGTGTCAATGGAGGAGGTATTGGAGGCCGCTAGACGAGCAAACATTCATTCCTTTATCTCAGAACTACCTTCAGGATATGACACAAGGTAAACTTTGAAAAAGATATATTTTTTAGAATTTCAAAGTTCTGTAAAGTCAGAACTCGTAATGAAAAACGTTTCAAAGATTTGCAATGGATCTTGACTCTTTAATCAATCCCCACCTCTCAGCATTATAGTTAAGCTTTGATATATCTAAGTTTGTAACTTTGTTGTCCGTCCTCAAAAGTCCATTTTAATTGTGCCTTAATAGCTAGTGCGTCTTCATTATTAATAGCTACCCGGGTAGAATCTTAGAGTCTGAAACCTAGTCTTAGACGCCGGGCCGACCTCCTCAGACCCTCTGTTTTTGGAAAAAAATATCAAATTTCAACAAATATATGGAATATGAGCAAAAACCATTAAAATATTTGAGCATTCCTCTCCCCATCCCTTTCTTCAAGCACCCCTCCATATGTCCCAACCCCAGTTTCTGCTGTTTCCCCCCAAGTCT